>NW_017535352.1:611141-623848 GCF_001853355.1 Bactrocera latifrons
TTTTTGAGCTTTTTGTCAGCGTTATCGAAGTAGATATTTCCGCTAGGGCAAAAATTGCACTATATTCTTATGAATACATATTTATTATTACTTATTGGGTTTTTTAATCAATGAGAAAGTTAAGAGAGTTAAAACACAAAGGTGATAAGTAAGTAAGTAGATAAGAGTATAAGAGTAAGTAAGTAGATATGACAACACTTAACTGAATTCTGTTTGTTCTAAGCACCAATCAATCAGTTCATTGAAACTGTACAAAAGAATATATGAATAGAATGACCCCTTAAACGTTCCAAAAACAAAAAAAAACTGGCCACTGAGAACTTGCTACTAACTCTAGCATTACCTTCGACAAGCAGAAGTGGGTTTAGGGCGTGGCATTTTGATTTCTTTCCCACTCTCAATCAATCAATCATTTTTCGAATTTCATAACGCACTTGATAGTTTGATAACTTGTAAAATACACGTCTACTTGATGGTAATAATAAATTCAAAAATAAATGGCGCTTATCGGAAAGTGTTCAAGTGTTCTGTCGTCGACAGATTGCATGCCTGTATGCGTGTGTGTGTGAGTGTATTTGTATATACACGTAAACATATGTTTGATTGATAAAATAATCTCATTTAATATTTAGGGTTCTAAGGCTTTATTAAGTCAATAATTATAGAAGCGTTTATAGATATGCAGAAAAATGGGCAGCAAAAAGATGGCAAAGATAATGAGTGACACGATATACTCACAAATGAAATTACATATGTAAGCGAAATTAGTGAATACAATARCATACTATATAACGGCTCTAATTTGTACACAAATATTGAGATATACATACTTATATTTGTAAGCGTTATGAGATAAATTATTTACAGAAAAATTATTATTTATTTAAAAAATTATGACAGATTATTAAAAAAATTTACTAAAAAAATAGTAAAAAATGTTCAACTGTATTTCGAATAATAGTTAATAAAAACATTACAGTCCGTTCACCCCAGGCAAATTTTTATTATTCTAATAAAGACATTGTGTAGCTTCAATTTATACCAAATTTGATATTCCTAGTCTTTTAAAATTGTATATTTAATAAATTTTAGAAATGTTTTTTTTTTTTCATTATTAAAAAACCATAAACTGTTAGCCCGAATTCTGATTACTTTATGGTAAATTAAATTAAATACAGCTTTAATCTACGAAAAATAACCGAAAATGGGTTGGATTTTGATAACGGAAATATTTTCTGATACAGCAACATTAAAAGGAGCTCAATTTCCTGATAAAAAGCGGTCACTAACTGACAGAAAATATTAATGAAATAGATACTTACGTACATATTATATGAAAGTGTTGCGAACGAATATCAGACCTAATTAGTTACAGAAATTAATTAAACAGATTTTCTTTATCACTAGCTAAGTTTTTTCTCCCATTTACTTTACGAAATGTGACTCGGCGCTAATTTTCAAGTTGCAAATCGTTCATTATTTATCAGACACTCAAAAACTCTACGAGTATGGGCTATTGCTTGTGCTTTACTTTTTTAACTGTACTTCATTCGTATATGACTTTATATCTGATACTTACTGATATGTACACAATGAATAATCTATACTATTTTATTAACAAACATATGCATATAGGTATACATAAAACATATAAATATATATTTAAGTCCAATATAAATACACTTGTATTTATGTCCACTTCATGCAATAAAACAACGATAACAACAAAAATAATAATAAAGCAAGTAAAATATGTCATAATAGGAATGATAAGTTTATTTTCTTACGTCCTTTGTGATTGCTTATGTAGTTACATATGTATATGTACATATAACGGTCAAAACAGACCTATGTACACACACGGCCAGCGAAATATGTGCGGGCAGATAAAGGAAAAATCGATAAAAGCCAAAATTCGTGAGCGCCAAGGGTATGTGACACCCTGATACATGTACATACATAGAATATGGATTAGGTTAGATTGGTTTATTAAGCACGACTGATACGCATAAACCAGTTTTAGTTCTTAGTGATGTCAAATGAGGTACCGCTACGTAGTGATTCTTGAGAAGTACTCAATTACGAGAATTTCGATTAGTTCTGCAGCCACACTAACGATTGCTTTTCCAGTTTCTTATACCGTTGCTATGCTCTTCTAGAGATTGTCATAAAGATATACATGTGTCTACTAACGTCACGGTCCTGTTTTCGGATGACAGTCGTACGCCAATTTTATGAATTTCATCTACTATCTCATTACAATCGACTTGGCGCCCAGTAGAAGTGAAGTTGGTTGTTAGTGGCTTTCCCACTGCGATCCTGCTTCCCAAGACACTTCTGATCGATATGTAATACGAAAAGAGGTTATCGTCTCAATTAGGCTTTTACTTGAATAAATAACGATTTGAAAACCAAGGTGGTAGGTTTTGAGACCGCTAGCATTATTATTGTTACATTCCCTGAAGTACGTTAACATATTAAGTAAACTGTCATCATCCCATCAATGGTGGCTACAAAGTCGGTATAAGCTGAACGTTCAACCACATGTAAATAAATAACTGGTGATCCTTGTACTTTTTTCAATTTCCTTCTTTTGACAGATCACGCGTTTGTCGTGTCAAGCTGTAATGTTAATTTTGTTCAGTATTGTTTGGCATCATATTATGGAAAACTTACGCCTGAACAACGTTCACAAAGCGTTCCACTTTATTACGAAAACTCACGTTCTGTACGGAATTCTTATAGAAAACATGATCGGCCTGTTGAGCATACCATCTTGAGACCCACAATTCATTATTGTATAATATTCGACCGAATAGACCACGGTCGAACGCAGTGAAGAAAATACAGCAGCCCTAGCAGAAAGCGTGCACGAGGACCTTGGAGAGTCGATTCGGACGCCACTTCCCACACGCCGCAACATTCAAAGACTTTATTGAGGGAATACTTCGGTGAGCAGAAAATTTCATGTTTTGAGCAGGTCAATTGGCCACCAAGATCGTGTAATATCAGAATTTTTCCTGTGAAAATAAGTAAAGTCTTCGATGCAGCCTTGCAGCAAATCATCATGCGAGTCATTCGACAGTTACCAGTTGAAATGCTCGAACGCGGACAACATTTTAAAATAATAATATTCAAAAACGAAATACCAAACAATGTTCTTTGAAATGGTAATAAACATTTACAATAAATTTTGAAGTTTCTTTAAAATATTAGGGAACCTCGAATTGGATCACCCATTATACAATTCTGCGGCAGTAATTGGAAGCACCTCTTTTCACCAGTCGCCCTAGAACGAAATCGAGCAGATAGACAGTTAATTGCTAAGAGAATTTTAAATTTCATAGATTTTAGAACCTTTGTGGCCTTTGAGGTAGCTAAACATTACTATAAATACTGTAGAACATTACTACTACTACTAGTTGCAACTACTACTTTATAATTTAATGCAAACGGCAAAGAATAAAAATATGTGACTATACGGTTGGATTATTTGAAGAAACAATCACCGCAAATATTTATGTAAAATTATTTTATTTATATACGTATCGTATTGTCTGCCCATTTGACTCAAAATTGTTCATGGAATTAGGAATCCGATATAAATATTTAAAAGCAAACAACAAGGATGAAGGTTTGCGCAATCATACAGCTTTTGTAGAAGGAGTTTTGCGGTTTAGACAGAAGGATAATGAGTTCATCGGAAACAAAATTTTGAAGGCACTCCTAAACTTTGCAGAGTATTGAAAATTGATTTTTATATTTCTAGTAATTTGCACAAAACTGTAACTTATGAACCTATCTCTCCGCAGAGGTTTTYTTGGTCTGCCGATTTAAACTATGAAGCGATTTCAATAACTAACGTCGGCAGTCGACTGGATAAATAAACTTCCATACATCAATGAAGTCGAACGTTCAGCTGATTTTGCCCACAATGTCAGTTTACTTGGGGAAATATAACATTAATACATATGTATATATTATATATGATATCAATGCTGTGTGTAATGTCACTTCACATCGATTACTTCCGCGTAATGCGATTCGATATATATSTACATATGTATATTTAGAGTACGAATATTGTATGTAAACAAATATAAAATGGATTATTGGACTTAAGAGTGACTTTTAAGTTAAAATAAGAATTCACTTACACAGACCCTACTCACTTAAATATCTCCGCTCTCACCTCTCCTTACACTATACTTAGCAAAAAAATACCTCTCCCCGCCTTATTATCGCACATTATTTGCCATTTAAAGAGGRACTTTGTTTTCGATTACTTATTTACTTACACATGCGTAAGCTTTTGATGATTATATAATAAACTTATATGTATATAATAAGTTGATATGTGCGTTAGAATGTGTGCTCAAAATGAGTTCGCTTTGTTTGTTCTGCTTAGAAGTGTATGTACGTAATAGGTAAGTACTCGAAGTCAAATAAGCAAAGGGATTGTCTATGGAATGTTATAAGGTGTATATGTTTATACTCACACATACCTATGTAAATTATTAGAGGTAAAAATTTGAATGTAAAAATTTTTGTAAAATAAAAAAAACTCACTTTTAAACAACCGAGCACAAGTGTTAAGCATACACATATAATATATCCTGTACTTAATCTTCAACATTATTAAGGAGGTTATGTCGAATCGAACTTTCTTTTAAATGTTGAATARGATTTCATAACCTTATAAAATTTTGTACATTTTAGGTTTTGTTAAGCTAWAGTATATTACTACGTTTTGCTTATAATGAGATTTTCTGAGAAACCACGATAAGAGTCTACATTCTTTCTGAACTCAAACAAAATATGACTTTTACAATCCTGTGCTGGACCTATTTGTCATTTTTCTCCGACTAATGACGTAATCAGTCGAGAGAACTTGAAACAACGCATTAAAGAATGAAATGTTGAAGCTTATTACACTTTAGTAAGCTGCAACTCAAAAACTAGACTAAAATAGTTGCACACTAGATGCCCCTCTTATGATAGGTACATACATCTGGTAAGGATATAAAGAMGCTGAGATACTGTAGATTCGCTTTCACGATCGTTGATATTCCAAAGTTCTTGGCAATTTAAATAATATGAGTTCAGTTTCTGGACCAACTCTAACTCTAAAACTCAAATGCCRAAATTTTCTTTTCTAATTAAAGCCAGAAAAACTTTGTGTTTAACCACAATCTGCTGAGAGATTGGTTTACCAATACATAACGTCCACATGAGTTTAAAGTAGTTTTTATTATTTTTTTTTTACATATATAAAACGTGGACTTATTCAGCACTCCTTAAGCTTTATTGATAAAAATCAACCCAGATCTTCTCAGTTGTCCAGAACATTCAGACTAGTCATCAGTATTGGGGCTAAAGTATATGAAAAATTATGAGAATATCTTATTCTTTTTCTTTGGCGTAGACACTACTCACGCGGTTCTTCCTCTACCCTGTGTGGCGCAAATTGGAGACAAGGCAAGTKAAGCCAGCTCCTTCTCCACCTTGTCTTTTCAACGAGGTGGAGGTCTTCCTCTTGTAGAACCCAACTCATCAGATGTTGTCATMGTTCATGCCTCTGCACCATATATCAGGACGGGGATGATGAGTCGTTCCCACGACAGTCGGGTCTACGTATCCGGCCAATAACGGTGAACTCGGCAGCATTCTGCCCCTACAACAACAACAACAACAACACGGGGATGATGAGTTACTTGCATAATTTAGACTTTACTCCTTAATTGTCTACWTTTGCCGAAGTAGCACCTGTTGGCAAAGTGATTCTGCGTTGAATTTCGAGGCGGACGTTGCTATTGGTGTTAACGATGCTTYCAAGATAGACGAAATTATCTACGACTTTGAAGTTATGACTTTCAACGGTGTCGTGGGAGCCTCGTCGCGAGTGCAACGACTGTTTGTTTGATGACTGGTGATATTATGAACTAACGGCGTGGATGTTGAAGCCAATGATATCAATATCATCGGCGTACACCTGCAACTACATATACACTGTTACAGAAGACTGTACCTTCTCTATTTAGCTTGCAGCTCGTATTATTTTCTTCAGGAGTAGACCGAAGGAGTCTCACGATAGGGACTCGTCTTGTCTGAAACCTCGTTTGATATCCAACGGCTCAGTTAGGTCCTTCCCGATCCTGACGGAGCTCAGTTTACACAGTCGTAGTATTTTTGCGGGGAAAGGAAGTTCAGACATACTAGCATAAGCTCAGCTCCTTTTCTTGCTGTCAAAAGCAGCTTTGAAATCTAAAAAGAAGTGTTGTCTGTCAATCTTCATTTCACTTGTTTCCAAGATTTGACGCGTGGTGAAAATCTGGTCGATTGTAGATTTTCCAGGTCTAAAGCCACACTGATAAGGTCCAATCAATTGGTTAACTGTGAGCTTCAATCTTTCTAAGCGCAATAGAACCTTATATGCGATGTTGAGGAGGCTTATCCCACGGTAGTTGGCGCAGATTGTGTGATTTCACTTTTTGTGGATTAGGCAGATCACACTTAAATTCCAATCGTGGGACATGCTTTATTCTATAAAGAAGCTGATGCATACTCCTCATCAGTTCTTTACCGCTGTACTTGAATAAATCGGCCAGTAATCAATCGTTCCTGCCACTTTATTGTTCTTCAAACGGGTACTTGCTATTCGAACTTCTTAGTGGTAGGGTAATGGAACGTTTGCTTCATCGTTATTGATGGAGGAATCGGGTTTACCATATCCTAGTGTTATGCTTTCATGCAATCAATGCCGTCCTATAGTATGCTGAGTTGCTAATTAGTGTTCCCAGAGAGCAGGAGTGCAAGTCGAGTAGAAAATCATTTGCAGTTTCTCGACGTCGGACCTTATTTATTTGTTCACGTGCGTTTTTTGTCAGGAGTATTTTTACGCTTATCATAAATCTTCGAGTTGGAACCTCAAAATACATACAAATGTATATATACTTAATTAATAAACGCCTTCCAATGATCGTCCAAAAGCACTCAGACATGATTCATTGAGAGATTATTTCAATTAACAATTCATGGAATTTTTTTCTGTTGAAAACTTACGAAATCACAAGAGTTATAAGAGGATTTGATAGTAAACAAAAAAATCCACGGTTAATAAAATTTAAACTAGTATTTTAGACAAAAACTGATAGCAGTCAAGTGTGGTTTCAGACCATAATTAAAGCTATTAAAATAAGTACGAAATACCATAATTATATAAATTAAATTTAATTAGTGATTTTATGTTTAATTGTATATTTATTTTAAACTTATCTATTCAGTTAGTACGATTACTTTTCACCTTACATTTTTATCGCTTTAATTTGTGAGAAAGTATGAAAAATAAATTAAACAAATTTAATTTAGTTTATTGCTGATAATACCAAAATAAATATGATAAAGAATATATACATACATATTTCTATTGATTGTAAAATCATTTATGTTTTTTTGATAATTTAATAATTATGTATTATTTGTCGCATAATTGACAGCTAATAAAGAAGTCAGTAAAATAGTTGACAGCAAATACTTAAAATGTATCACTAAGAAATAATACTTTTATTTATAGAACAATTTCAAAGCAAGTCACACGTGGTATCATGCATTAGGGGTTTCCACATACGTAAGTATGGATACTACTAAGATAAATACACAATACTATATTTTTTTCTACTTTTACTCGACAACACACAACAGCTCATTATGACGTGTGATCAAAATATAGGCACTTTTCGCAATAGTTTTTTTTTTTTTTTGACAGATCAGACCGAGTATTCATTATTGGATAACATTCCACCGAATAGACCAGTGAAGAAAATATAGCAGCCGTAGCTAAGAGTATATAGGCTTCGGTTTGTTTGGCTTATGGGCCGGTGGAATCCTCGATCCATATTTCTTCAAAAATGATGATGGTAACCGTCAATGGCGACCGTTTTCGCGCTTTGATAACCGACTATTTAATGCCAGAAATTAAAGCTCGTGATCTCGTCGACATTTGGTTTCAACAAGACGGCGCCACTTCCCATGCATCGCATCAATCTATGAATTTATTGATAAGATAATGTGATATCACACCGTTAGACTTTTTCCTGTGAAAATATGTAAAGTCCAAAGTCTATGCGGTTAATCCCTCTTCGATWCAGGCCTTTTACCAAAACATCAGGGAACCACGAAATGTATTACCCTTTATTTGATCCATACCTTTCGGACATACTTTGAAGTCACTTTACAAACACAATACCTACAAAACACCTAACATTTAAAGAACAATATTTGATTTTAGGTGATTCTTAACCATAGAAGAATGCATGAGTTAAATATTTTTACTTAAAGTATTGTTGATTTTTGACAATTTTATATTTCCATTATAAAATTTGGAAACGAATTCCAAAGTTTCGATCTAATTTTAAAATTTATGGTATTAAAATAGACCCAAATATATCGATATCGACATCTATAATTGTCTCATATAAATCGATAAATTTCGTTACAAAAGAACTATAATTTTCAACGATGGATAATAATTAATATGTTTAATTAACTATTTTGAATTAAATTTTATGTAAATGAAGTGCATATCAATGTTAATACTGTTATACCATAGGAAAAGAACAACCCTAATCTCAATCACACCGGCAGTTGAATCCTTATCAATACTTTATCTACCATATACTTATATTTATGTACACATTTATAAAGGTCTACGATTTCAACTGACCACTGAGTAAATATTAAATGTTTAGATAAATATTTGCTCTAAGTTTATTTCGGTATCAACAAATAGGATAATGCGGAGAGATAAGGATGATACTGTTCGGGTAGACTGTTGCTAGCTAAAAGCGGTGGAATTTCCGTAAATAACGCTGTCTTAACAAATAAATAACTTATACGTATACATAGATACTATATTAACATAGAAAAGATTAGCACTTTTTCTTTAAAGTTGATTTGTTTGGTTCAATTAAAGAGCTAAAAGATGAGAAATTAGAAAATATTTCGACATTTTGTGGAAATTGCAGTATTCCAAACTTGTCGGCACATACATACATATGCTCTAATCTCTATCGCAATTAATTAAATTGTCGGTTTGAATCTAATTTTCTTTTTAGTAACCATCTTATTAAAGGATCCATAGTTCGTAATGTTTTTCAGGGTTCTATTAACGTAATGCATCTTCTTGTTACAATTCTTACCACAAAGCTTCAGCAATGCAGAAAAATTATAAATATGTTACTTTGAACGTTCAGACGAATCGGTTTTATTTTTTTGCATTAGTTTGTGAAACTCAACTCTATTTAATAGGTTTTCCTAAAATTACACAGTTGAGGCACATTATTTGGGCAACTCGTCGGTTTTCAAATTTTTTACATTTTACGCATTAAAAAGTTTGCGCTTCTTTTCATTGGAATCGCCTATTCAATATCAGTTCTCTAACTCCATTACACTTCTAGACTAGTTTTTAAATACTTTTCTGCAGGAGACATTAATAATCTGTCATAACCGCCCCTTTCAGTAACCTATCAATGTCACCTTAGAACTTCTGACTGTTCTTTTAAAGGTCTTGAACAGAGTCTATAGTTTGTCTATAGTAACAACGCAAAACTCTTATCGAATAGCTTTGATTAAGACCACAGTAATCATAGTTCCAAAATCTATATAATTTCTTTTGGCACGACCATTTTCGAAACCTTCATAATATCTCCTCTTCCTCCTTATTCTTGACTCAGTTGCACATCTTTATTCTGCTTTATTCTGCAACCATTGCTTTTTTATTCCTCGACATGCCTACATTTATAGGTTAAACTTTTAGAACAGACAATAGCTCCCACTTCTTTACTAGTGAACAGTGTCTTGTTGCTTACCCGCAATTAAAGGGCGTACAAGATCGTGCGAAACTAGTTTAATTAAATGTATAATTTTATTTAATTATTAAAACAGTACGGACCATAAGGTTTTATTATTTTATACGAGGTGTGTTCAAAAAGTATCGCGAATTTTGAATTTTCGCGGGTTACGTATATTCGAATTTCGAATTTTTTGTGGCGTTATGTTGGTACTCATGTCTCTCACTTATGCCGACAAGCTCGACCATTTTTAATGTTCATTTAATTGTTGACAGCTGCTTTGCTTGCAAGTGTTTTGGATCGTCTTCGATTTTTACCTATTCAAAAAAAAAAAAATGGATCAAAGAATCTGTATCAAATTTTGTGTGAAAAACGAAATTAAGTGCGGGGATGCATTCCGAATATTGACAGTGGCATACGGAGAAGCTACCTTGGACCGAAGCAACGTTTATCGGTGGTACAAAATGTTCTCAGAAGGCCGAGAAGATGTGACAAAAATTGGCTTTTGCACCACGATAACGTCCCTTGTTGCTTGTGCGCAACTTTTTGACCAAAAACAACACACTAATGATGCCGCAACCACCGTATTCCCCAGATCTGGCCCCCTGTGACTTTTTCTTGTTCCCTAAACTGAAGAGGCCTATGAAAGGACGACGTTACGCTTCTCTCGACGAGATAAAGACGGCATCGAAGGAGGAGCTGAAGAAGATAAAAAAAAAAAAATGATTTTTTGAAGTGCTTCGAAGATTGGAAAAACCGTTGGCACAAATGTATAATATCTCATGGGGATTACTTTGAGGGGGACAAAATAGATATTCATGAATAAATAAATAATTTTTGAAAAAAAAACACAAAATTCGCGATACTTTTGAACACACCTCGTATACCACTTCTAGCTTTTTTTCGTTGTAAATCTTGATATGCGAGGTGTACCTTTCGAGGTATGGTGTTGAAGCTATGAGTTAATACCAGTCCGAATGGGCATACAAATATTAATTTCAAAAACCTTAAAAGCTAAACAAACCTCAATTAATTTATATATATCCAGAAGCTCATCAAATTATGCTTTTAAAAGGTTTCGTGTAATTTTAAACTAAACAAACATGATGTGTAATTATAAGAGATAAATGGTTATAATTATATGAAATCTATTTCTAATAATCCTCTGATAACATATGACAAATTAATTTAACAATGTAAATACGAAATTGATGCCAAACTGACCCGACAAGATCAGCGCTGACCAGCAGACTCGGCGCAACTCAACGGACATCAGTTAACTTAGTCAAAGTGCATGATCGTTTGCCAAGCCCGGAGCGTTGCCAACAGCAATGCAATAGCGCATAATTTGATTGAGGTGAGCTGAGCTGAGTAGAATTGGTGTGCCGCGGACAAAGTTATTACATTGGCGCAGCACCTATATGCATACACACGGATGTTCCTCTATCAACCACTGACGCCTTCAAATTTATACACAGGCACACACAAAGCAGGAGGTTGGCCGTAAGGTTGGAGAGGATCATCAGCATGCATATGTCATATAAAAGACGATTAATAATTTGCATAATGTAGACAAGCGGACAGACGAACCCCAGCCGGAGTCGGCTAGAAGACAGGTCGGCAAGTTAACAGGCAACGCAATTGTTGGCTGGCTAGTCGGCCAGCGAAGCAACCAGTTCGCTTGCGAGTATGACAAGAGCTAGCTGGTATGCGAGCAATTGATGAAACTGAAAGACTTACCTGTCTGCTGTAATCAAAAAATGGAAATTGCAAAATAAAAATGGTAAACGACGTTATTAAAGTGGAGAATAAAAATATAAAAACACATATTACATATATGTATGTACCTACGGCCTATCTTCAACTAATTGTGGAAACCGGCAGAAGTTGAATGGATGACAACAGAGTGGACCATACGCTGGCTTCTTAAAATGATGTGTGGTTGTCACAACTTCTCTATGCTGGAAAGCTCAATTATTTTACGATCCATAGTATCTATCCCGACGAGACACAAACAAAGTTCCTGCATCTCGGACTGTGAAACCCCATACACAATTCGCACTTTCTATCAATCTTGAGCGCTGCGGGAATCTAAACAATTTTACGAGGTCGGTTATGTATGACTCATTGTTATTAGTCCGTAATAGAACTCCTCCTTTTCACTTCAAATTAATTAACCGTTTTACCAAAAACTTTGGCGACATCAATTGAGCTTCAGAAAAGCTACTTTGAATCCAAGCATGGCAGCCAAAACTTGAATTTAGCGGTTCAACCTTTCTGGGAACAACCCTATACATGTATAGGAATTGTAGGTGGTATATAAAATGCACATATATATTGCCTTCCAAACACGTAGCCAACAAGCGTTATATAAAAACAACACTATGTATTTACATTACCACCTCTCATCTGTTAAATCAGGTGTCCGCTGTTATAGCTGCAAAGGTGCAGGTTAATGTCAGCACGAGTATCATCCAGCAATCAAGACAAAGCTCATCTCAGTAGTACTAGCTATTTTTTTAATAAATACTCATACAAATGGACTAGCTTTACCCTTTCAACGGTTCAACATGAACCGATTTAATTAAAGTAACTTGTAATTCTAGAAGAAAATCTAAATTGAACATACATTAAGGTAAAAATAATCAAACAATTTAAGGCCTCCTGCGCTCAACCTTGRCATCACAGAATGTTCTAACAGACAATTAAATCTAAATTTCCGAAGCATCGTCATTATACTCACTACATTAGTGGTATCCCCAGGGAGCAAAATGTTAGAACATGTCAGGTTCACTATTCACCTAGAAGACAATATTTTTTCAGTGTAGAGTGACAATTCTTATCTAGACCTCATTCTTA
>NW_017535353.1:0-6710 GCF_001853355.1 Bactrocera latifrons
GAACCTGCACCTTCTCTATATTTTAAGTTCTCTGGTTAAACTAACAAAATATAAACAAGTTACTCTTTTCCCGGAATATTAAACAAAGTGTCAAACTATTTTTATGAAATCAAATAAGAGAAATAAAAACAAACTATTATTTTCCCGAAAATATTAAATAGTGTTTAATTACATTGTTATTCCCACAAGTGGTGTCAAAAGTGCGATACAAATCTTTTTGCCGCAAGCCAAAATAAATAAAGAAACTGAAGTGATTTTTGCGAAAAACAAAACAAATTTTTAACCTAAAACTATAAGAAAATTGTTCGAGTGAACGTGGAGCGAACTTAGATCTACCGTCTTTTCACAAAAAGTGTCAGAAAAAGGTACAATGACGGGTGACCGGTGTCGACCTTTACGGCAGAGCGTACGGAAAATTTGAAAAAGGGTACAGTGTCGCATACTCTGATGTTTACATAAAATGACCGTTGTCGACCATTGAGGAACTTATAATCAAAGTGTACAAACAAAGCTGTTGTTATTATATAGAACGTATAGGAATTTGTAAAAGGGTACAATTTCGGGTACTTTTAACTTGGCGTGGCGTGAGCGGTATCGATCGTTAAGGACACAGTTAACTCAAGCCGTTGTAACGCCGATTTGGCATTATCGCAGAGAGCAGCGATTCAGATTTTGCAGCACCAGAGATTGAGCAGTTAATCAAGCAGCTAAGCAAGTAGCATTGGTACAGTTGGCGAAAGCGTCTAGATCTATGCAGAGATTGGGTGAGAACACGAGGAAAGTG
Source organism: Bactrocera latifrons (assembly GCF_001853355.1). Classification (NCBI taxonomy): domain Eukaryota; kingdom Metazoa; phylum Arthropoda; class Insecta; order Diptera; family Tephritidae; genus Bactrocera; species Bactrocera latifrons. The sequence goes on from NW_017535353.1 coordinate 785, forward strand.
AACAGTTCAGCGTATGTACATACATAGAGAATAAGCGTAAAACTGGTATGTGTTAAATTTTATTTATTTATTTATTTAAAAGAGAAATAATTATAAATAATCGTTCCTCTTATAGATATAAAGCACTGGATGCCAGGGCCTTTAGCTTATGTTATAAAATATTAGTCTATTAAATTCACATTTGAGATCGATTTATATAACGTAAATTTAGATACAATAATAAAGATAAATTTCAAAGCAAAAGTAAATGGGTGCATGTATGTAACTAAAGTAAACATTTAATTTGCAAAGCCAAATATATTTAGCTATAATTTCTAAGTTACTGTCATCAGTCCGTTCTAGATATAAAGAAGGTTTGTTTGTTAGAAAAAACATTAGCTCTGATTCGTTGAAGTGCCGTGCAGGTATCGAGGAGGTGTATAACTGTGACATCATTTGATCCGCAGAACCCACAATTTGGCTTATTTACGCCATTTAAGATGTGAGCATGTGTAGCAGTTGTGTGTCCTATTCGAAGTCTTATAAATGTCCTTATATTTTTAAAAGTTGCTTTCCCTGGGTATAAAGGCTTTGTTCCCGCAGGATTAAATTTTTTGTAGTGGTGATCGTGACTACTCCATTCTCTTACTTGAATTTCATTTCGTATGTTTCAACAAGTCTGCGTATATCTTTATCGGTGAAATAGTCAAAGAAGTGAAGTGGTTGTTTGGAAGCTTCTTTAGCTTTTTTATCGGCAATTTCGTTGCCATGAATTCCGATATGGCTAGGCACCCACATTATTTTTATACAGTTATTGCTTTGCAATAGTATGCTACGAATATTGGATATTAAAGGTCAATTGCAGATCTACTGTCGCTACATATAATGCATTTATTTCCCATTCGGGAAGCAAATTGTACTGCCTCAAATATTTCGGCTGCTTCGGTAGTAAATACCGAGCAGTAGGATGGCAAGGAACCGACCTATAATATATAATTATATATTATAATAGTAACACCTAGCTGGTTTGTCACAGCAAACGTTGGGCTGGTGTCTGACTTGGATCCGTCCGTATAATACAAGTTCCAATCATCATTTAAGGACTCTAATACCGCATTAAACATTTGTTTGTACTCATTACTGCTGGTAGAATATTTTGGGTACTTAAGTAGGGTATTGATGAGTGATGAATTTTAAGAAGTGATGAAGTGGTTACGATGTTCAGCTGTTGAACTAGACTTAAGCAACGCATAATAGTATCTTAAGATTTCGTATAGAACAATTGATTTGCGAAAAAATTAATTCATTTCTGCAGTAAAGTAGCCTCGGTATAAGCATCATGGTGTTACGCATGGTCCGATAGTTTATATGTGGTAATCCAGCTTCTGATAGAATTGCCTTAATTGGTGACGTTGGGAAGGCGCGAATGCTTCTTCTGACAGCTGCGTGGTAGCGTGCGTTCAAGAGCTTAATGTTTGTGTTAGCGCAATGTCCATAAATACAAAGTCCAAAGTCAATTTTAAATAATATTAAAGCTTTTGTTATATTGACAAGAGTCTTTGTATGTACTAAGCAGTATTTAGATGATAAGAATTTAATTATATTCAATCTAGAAAAAAGACTTACTCTAACATATTTACAATGCTCTTTGAAAGTTAATTTGTTCTCGAATATAAATCTAAGACTCTTAATGTATTAGTATGTGGGAGATCAACGTTAGAAAAGGATATATTAGGAAAGGAGCACTTTTGTTTCCGACATATGTGAAAAATTTTACATTTGCTAGGCGATATATTAGCGCCTGAAATTTTTGACCAATTACCCAATGTCGATTGTCCATAAGAAAATTCGTAAACATAATTCAAACTACGTAGTAGAAGTCATATTCTAAAAACAAAACAAAAAGTTTATGCATAGGAAACAATTATTGAAGCAGTCAACGGGACATAATTAGTTGGAGTACACTTAAACAATGTTTGCTAAAAGAATTTGGAGCAATAACATCGTCAATCAAAGTACATCGGGCACTTAGGAATCGGCGAAAGTACCGCGAAAATCTTTATAGCCTTATAGACATACGTAGACCAATAAAGGTAGACGATAGAAGTTTCATCGAATATTTTTTAGAGGGGATCCCAGACACCAGACCAAACAGAGCTAATTTGTATCAGGCTAGTTCGATTGAAAAATTAAAGGCTCAGACCCTTGTTTATGAAAAGGTTTGCTGGGGGCGTCAAGGATATTTCAAAACAAGCATGTGGACAATAAATCTGTTACTAAAGATCAGGGACCTAAGTAATAGGAAAACTTGCTATAAGTGTGGAGAAGCGAGTCATTTAGCGAAAACTTTCAAACAACGATTATCAAAGTGTTTTGGGTGTAATCAGCCAGGACATCATATTGCAGAGTGCCCAAAGAAGTTAAAGCGAGGGTGCATGGGTAAATACAATTGAAACGARGSGTATGGCGTCCTCWGCYAGCGYAATTTTCAAAGAATTATCTATTAATGGGTTCTTCGGCATTGTTAGGCACTGGTTGCGATCTTTGCCTCATGGGTTAAGATGYGTGATGGRAGTTAGGGAAGATTTATTYCTCCAACGATATAAATCATGTTCTTGSAATATGAAATATTATACTTACCACTTTTGGTAGTTTCTTATTAAAAGTTCGAGTAGATGCAATCAATATATCAAGTGGATATCAATTTCCACGTTGTGCGTGAGCGTGACTTTATTTACGTGGCAATAATCGGAAATGGTGTATTAAAAGAAGTTAATTTGGTTACAAAAGAAGGAGGGCTAGAATTTAGAGCAAAGGTGAAGGAAACGAAAGTTCAAGGCCCCGTAGTAGAGAAAAGTGAAGGTAAAAGAGAAGCTCCTAATGAGTAATGGTGGAGAAAACTTTACATTTAGATTTGACACATCTCGATTGAGAACAAGGAAAGGCAATAAAGGCAGCACAATTCCCTAGTTTCCATAAAAATTTGTTTGATATATGATACTCCGATATTTCACGGTCCAAGACGAATATCCTACTTCGATTAGTGCAGAATGGATGGAGCAAGGTATAATCCAACCTAGCATTTCCGAGTATGCATCGCCGATCGTATTGGTGGGGAAAAAAGACGGAACCAAACGCCTGGGTTCAGACTACCGACGTTTGAACGGAAAAATCGTGAGGGATATTTTTCCAACGTCATTCATGGATGACGTTATAGAGAGATTATAAGCCGCAACAGTATTCGCAACGATAGATTTATGGAATGGGGTTTTCCACATGCCGCTAGAATCGGTTCGCGGAAATATACGTCATTCGTGGCCCATCATGGTCAGTACGAGTTCATTTATGTTCCTTTCGGTATTTCCAATTCCCAGGCAGTATTCACCCGATACATTTTCGAGTGTTTCGAGATTTGGTGAAGGATGCCGCCGTGGTAACTTACATGGACGATYTTATAATTCCTTATAATACTTATAACGACGGTGTACATAAGTTGAAAGCTGTTTCCTGGTGTACTCTTCCAAAAAACAGTTGATCTTTGCACTTAGTTTCACTGATTATGTGGGGGGAATGCTTCTGCTTTGATTATGTATCCCTTTGTGGGTTTGGTTAAATTAAAGTTTTATAAAAATATAGTAATTTATATTTGTTTGTATTTCCCTTTGCGGGCGAAACTTCAGTATTTTTGAATACAAATTTCAAGATATAACTCTTTATTTATTTTTTGTTTGACACTGTTCACTTTCACTGTTGGTGCTCCTGCACACATGCGACCGGATGGGGACTCCAAATTTAGACCAAAACTTTATATTATTAAAAATTGGCAGATGGACGGTGAGCGAGTTGGCGAGACTTGTATTCTCGATACGGGCGTAAAAAGCGAATTGGGGTCACCCCGATCTAACCAATCCTCTGATTCATTGATCTCAAAAATTGTCAGATATACAAATTTATATAGTGAAAAATAAGTGGTGCATATTGTTCGGTACAGAGTAATTTCCCACATAAATTGCAACCTTTTTTTGTGCGTCTATTTTTCCTTCTGGAGCAGAAATCACAAAAGCCGTTTTCTTTAGACTGGTTTGGTGAATTAAACCTGGTGCAATGCGTTCCATTGAATCCTTTAGATGATTATGTCACTATTGACTGTCATAACTTCGAAATTTTAGATAATTTCGTCTACATTGGGACCAGCATTAACAGCAACAACAATGTCAGCTTAGAAATCCAACGTAGAATAACTCTTGTTAACAGGTGCTACTTTGGACTGAGTAGGAAATTAAGAAGTAAAGTCCTCTCTCGACGAACAAAAACCAAACTCTATAAGTCACTCATAATTCCCGTCCTGTTATATGGTGCAGATGCTTGGACGATGACAACAACCGATGAGTCGACCTTGCGAGTTTTCGAGACATAAGTTCTGCGAAAGATTTATGGTCCTTTGCGCGTTGCGCACGGCGAATGTCGCATTCGATGGAGCTTGGATTTGTATGAGATATATGACGACATTGACAAAGTTGAGCGAATTAAAAGACAGTGGCTACGCTGGCTAGGTCTATCGTCTGAATGGACAAAACACTCCAGCTCTGAAAGTATTCGACGCTTTACCCGCCGGCGGATGTTGGAAGGACCAGGAAGAGATAAACCTGGCTCCCCTTGGAATATCCAATTGGCGCCATGTACCGAAAAGAAGAAACGACTGGCAAGATGTTGTTAACTCGGCTATAATCGCGTAATCGGTGTCTACGCCAGTAAAGAAGAGAAGACTTGCCATTATTCCACGTTCAACGAACGCTGATGAAGTCAAAAGTTTCTTAAAGTCATTGTGTCTATGGCGTAATGTTGGAAAAGTAAAACTGACGGTGAACATGAGCGTTGAAATGCTTCAGGATCCATACGCTTAAACTTTCTCTAAAGAATTATTAGATATTGGCGATGGAAAAGTTGCTGTACATGAAAATACTGGATGCATAAAATTACAGGCGGGCTTCTGCACTATTAACGGCCCGCAAAATACCTATACCAATCACATCGGCACATTCATCGGCTCGCGAAATACCTATGTCGAYCACATATGTATTTGCCGACGTACACTCACAATATGCAAATTTTAAGTGGCTGGCAAAAAAGCGATTTTGGCAAGTAAAAATGTGGACGTCAATGAGTTAAATATAAGGATACAAGAGTTGTTGCCTGGGGACTTGGTATCATATAAATCTATCTATGCAGTTTGTGATACCAACGAGACTGGGAATTATCTAACTGACCTTTTAAATTCGTTGGATTTGCCAAGCATGACACCACACCATTTACAGTTGACGGTTGGATGTCCGATTATTCTGCTTCGTAACTTAAACCCACAACGGCCAATGGCACACTATTARTCACTAAAAAATTTATGAAAAACGTTATTGAATCCATCATCTTAAATGGCAAGTTTCAAGGTGAAAATGTGTGTGTTGCCTTTACGAATCCATATGATTCTGATTTTGTTTTAAAATTGTTAAGACTTTTACCGAAACGTTTCAATTAATGAAAGAAGTTTATGGTCATGATTGCCTATCCCGTAGCAGAGTGCACGAGTGGTTTCAACGTTTTCAAAGTGGTCGTGAGGACATACTCGTAAATGACKATCAACATTTGGGCCAATCAAAATCCGTGATCACCGGAAATTTCATCGAAACTGTGTGTGAATTCATCAAAAAGTAGCCAAAAGYATCATTGAAATTCATGGAAATAGAATTTAACATTTCTTAAACATCGATTTATCGCATTCTGATGGAACATTTGATGTCTTATGTCCGTTACTTCAAGTTCGTTTGTTCAGTGTGTGTGTTAAGGGTTGCATATCKTCATGAATCCGGCGATGGTGGTCGTGTGACCAGTACGGAGAAAACTTTGATCTTCCTTATGTAATGGATTTAATAAAGCTTTTTTCCTTCCTGTC
>NW_017535353.1:7555-8678 GCF_001853355.1 Bactrocera latifrons
CATCCTCCATCAGCGATAGAACTACTGTAAACTCTCTTATTGGATCCTTGTGTAGTATTCAGTTGTTACCAAGACTTGGCACACTTCCCGAATCCATTCGTCGTGTTGCTGAGCCTACCTTAGCCTATGCAGCAAAGAATCTTCCAACATGAGACACGATATTCTGCTTAACGCATCAACTCTCCTCACAACATTCAGCAAAGAATCTTCCAACATGAGACACGATATTCTGCTTAACGCATCAACCCTCCTCACAAGATTCATCACAGAACTCACTTCCATTACCCTACACAACATTCAGCCAGAGAACTTAAAATATAGAGAAGGTGCAAATTGAATTCTGTATGATGTTGGATTGGACGGCTAACAGAACTTATAAGATTGTGATACAGAACTTCACCATTCTCGCTGCTATTTAGCAGAATTGAGCACGTTCTCTGGCTCAAACGGCTGAGTTCATGCGAGAATGAATAAAGAAAAATGCTTTGAAGAAAAATATACAAAATAAAGAAGCATTCTCTGCCACACATATGCGTTATAAACTTGTATCATATGAATATGATGATAGTAAAGAAAATTGCGCGCATATAGTAACAAATAGCATTAAACGGGGGCGTTATAACACAAAACAAAGGTCAATAATCTCAACTCTACAAAATACATAAACGGGCGCGATATAATACAAATTAATTAACCAAGGAATCTAAAAACTAAAGTGCGGTACCAAAGTGAAGTGACAATAGATCATAGAAACAATACTGAAAAGTTATGTGAAAAGAAATATATCAAAAATTCTCAATAGGACATAACTAGAGTGCAGTGCTAAAATAACAATTAAAATGTACATACATACGAGGTGTGTTAAAAAAGTACCGCGAATTTTGAATTTTCGCGGGTTACGTATTTTCGAATTATTTGTGGCGCTATGTTGGTACTCATGTCTTTCACTTATGCCGACAAGCTCGGCCATTTTGAATGTTCATTTAATTGTTGACAGCTGCTTTGCTTGCACGTGTTTTGAATCGTCTTCGATTTTTACCTATTCAAAAAAATGGATCAAAGAATCTGTATCAAATTTTGTGTGAAAAATGAAATTAAGTGCGCGGATGTATTCCGAATGTTG
>NW_017535353.1:8953-10179 GCF_001853355.1 Bactrocera latifrons
GACGTTACGCTTCTCTTGACGAGATAAAGACGGCATCGAAGGAGGATCTGAAGAAGATAGAAAAAATGTTTTTTTGAAGTGCTTCGAAGATTGGAAAAACCTTTGGTACAAGTGTATAATATCTCATGGGGAGTACTTTGAGGGGGACAAAATAGATATTCATGAATAAATAAATAMTTTTTGAAAAAACACAAAATTCGCGATACACTTGGAGGAGAAAAAAGTGAGTCCTTTCCAATTAAAATTTTTATAAAATTATTTATGCGCATATGTATATTTGTTATAATACAGTTTAAGCTGTAATACGGCATACAGTTACTTAGAAATAACCCAACTGAGTATTGATTATTTTGTTTTTGCAAGTACACTGTAGTTTTCCAAAATCAAAAAAAAAACATTTTTTTTCAAAGCCAAGTATTATTACTTGCAAGCTTTGGTGATACCCCTTGAGCTAAAATAGCAACAAGCAGGATCGCCTATAATAAATAAGCATACATATGTTCACATATAAGTAAAGGTACTAAATCGTATAAAAGATACATACTTACATATATATGTGCATATGCATACATACAAAAAATTTTTTGGCCATCAAACTTTCCGCGCTAAATTTTATATTCGGTAATTAATATATGTACATACAATTATATATATAGACACAACCACATACATAAATAAACTGTATTAAGGAAAATTTTTGAAAAACTATTGTTAAACTATATGCCTTCAGGCTTACTTGGTGACTCCAAACACACTACAACAAAAAAAAAATTTTCAAAGTCAAGTATTCTTACTTGCAAGTTCTGGTGATACCCCTTGGGCTACCAAAGCAACAAGCAGGATCGCTTTAACACATAAGCAAAGGAAGAAGAAAAAAAAAAAACAACAACAACATAACAGTGGATATTTATGTATGTACATACGATATGTATGTATATTGCGATCCAACTATTTCTAACTATTAACTAACATACATATTTATGTATACGCATTTATGCATATATAAGTTATCGGGCTTTTTATTAAAGCTCCGAAAAAAAAGTTATTTTATTTAATTTGGGTCCGTATGACCTTCTTTACTAAACGTTTAATTGCAACTAATTTTACATTTTATACTTAAGCTAAAAAGTAACCTTAATCTACCTGTCCCGTAACTTGCAATTCTGTGGAATTGCACCTTTGCGGCTCGTGGCGGATGTTCGCTTCCTGTTGTTGATGAAAATATT
>NW_017535354.1:0-3328 GCF_001853355.1 Bactrocera latifrons
GTTGTTATGCTATTTCCACACTCAAACCTGCCGACGCACCGTCAGCAATATCGGTGGGAGTGGAGTGTTGACCGGATACGTGTTTACCGGTGTTAACTTATACACTCACACAATGTGTACAAATTGCGCGGGAAACCATCCTTCTTTTGACAGATCTTGTCCCAAATTTTTGCAATCAAAAGAAATATTAAAATTACAAGTACAAAACAAATGTACAATGGAAGAAGCGATTAACATATATAAAAACCAAACTCCATCAATTGTTGGTGGTCCTTCTTTTGCATCTATTATCAATAATCCAATTAGTAATAACAACCAAAAAAACACACTAAAAGAAACAACACAAAGCGCAAGCCAAAAAACCAATTCAAAGCTTACTATTGATCAACAACAAAACCCAACATGAAACATCATCTCTATTCCTCAAATCTCAAACAGTGATAACGGACTATACGAATTCTTACCACAACGTATAACCGAATACCAAAACCTTCTACCTGCTCAAAAACAACGATATTCTTTCCCAAAACAACAATCCAACAGAAACCAATAATACCTCAAATGGCTTTACCTACAACAACGGCGACCAACAACATATCAGCATCGCAAAAACAATAAATCCGAACCCAGTTCCTTCACTCAATTCTCCTTTCACTACTCCTTCTTCCCATGCATACAAGAAATGACCATTATCAACTAATAAGCAAGACCCACAATAATAAACATATTTCAAATACATATAACCACATAATTCTAATACAATTTCCTAAGTTATTTTTTCAATGATTTCAATTTTACAGTGGAACATCCATGGATATTTCCATAATTATCAGGAATTGCAGCTAATTATTGAAGACTTGAAATCATCAGTCTTATGTTTACAAGAAGCACATATACGTCATAATATCTTTCCCAAACCTCCATGTGGCTACAATGGATATTTTTTTAATAACCCTCAGTGCTAATACAGCAAGCAAGGAGTGGCAATTTTGGTAAAAAAGAACATACCACATAAAATGGCTTTTACGGATAATACATTACTCACTATCGCGATTGAGATACTAATCAATCCAAAACTAACAATAATTAATACCTACATTCCGCCTAAACAAAATTTCTCCTCCTCAGACATCTTACACATTTTGAATACACCACAAAGTCATATACTTTGGATGGGTGATTTTAACTCATGAAAAAATCGAAGATGCCTTACTTTGCAGTAATCTCATAGTTTTAAACGATGACAGCCCTACACACTTTTCCACCCATCAATCTTTCACTCATGTAGACGTTAATTCATGTTCCTCCAATATTTTTCCACTAGGTTCTTGGAAGGTCCTAAGCGACCTCATCTATATCTAAAAAATATATTGTTTCTAATAACATCAACCAAGAGGCTGCACATATAAGGAAAATAATATGTTCGTCAGCACAGCACACCATACCTCAAACCAAAAATACATATCATCAAAATCTTAAGAAAATCTTATCTATAAAGAAACAAGTAACCTTCTAGACCTTTTATCAAACAAACGCGGCAACGCTATTTTCAAACGACAAACCAAAAAGGCAAAGAAAAATAGTCTGGAAGAATTTACTCAAAATATCAATCCGAAATCCTCGCCTCAACAGGTTTGGCGAGATATAAGAGGCTTGTCTGGCGGGAACAATTAATTATTTGCACACCCAATCTGGATTAACAAAGGGCCGAAATATCATAGCGAACGCGTTCGCCTCATACTGGAGCTCTTATTCTTGTGACTCTACTTTTACTAAACAGTTTGTGGCTGAAAAACAAAAATCTTTAAGCCATATACTTCCACCTAACGACAACCTTAACAATTCAGCGCTAAATTTGGAATCAAATATTTCCACTGCCGAATTGGATGACGCAATTTCCACCTCCAAGGGTAAAACTCCTGGTTTAGACAGGATTTCCTATGACATGTTAAGAAATATCCCACAAGACGTTAAAAATAGAATAGTTAATCTTTACAATAAAATACATTCAGACGGTATATACCCTCAAAGTTGGAAAATAGCTGCAATCATTCCAATACCTAAACCTGGGTAATCTCCATCAAAAATTACGAGCTATAGACCTATTTCGATGCTTTCTTGTTTAGGAAAGGTCTTGGAGAAAGAAATTTCCAAACCATTGATGTGGTACGCAGAGAAAAATAGACTAATCACTCACAACCAAGTGGCTTTCCAAAAAAACCAAGGTACAATAGACGCCCTTTTACACTTCGAACACCATTGCTCCAAAGTTATTTCCAACAAGGGACGCGTTACTTGCTTAAGCTTAGACTTTGAAAAAGCCTATGATCGGATCAGTCTTCACCAAGCTCTAAAACAAATAGCAAATTGGAAATTAGGATCGAAAATATACAATATCCTCAAAAATTTCTTACTAATCGTAAATTTCGGGTTAAAGTTCACAATAGTTTTTCTCACTGTTCTCCGCTAGAAAATGGGGTTCCTCAAGGTCCTCCTCTATCTGTAGTCATATTTATAATTATATTTAATGAAATCAGCCAGATACTATCAAATTACCAAGTCGACCACTGTATGTATGCAGATGATATTCTGATATTTTCAAAAAATCTTGATTTGAATAACGTCAAACTAACTTTTATGGAAATACTTAATAATATATCTAATTGGGCTCTCACGTCTGGCGCTAAATTATCATTAGATAAATGTAACATCTTACACATCTGTCGCAAAAGAAACTGTAATAATATTAATATCACTTTTAGGAACATAAGTATACCTACTGAAAATCATATTAAAATTTTAGGACTTATTATCGACTCTAAGTTTAACTTCAAAAAACATTGTTTATATATAAGAAAAAAACTTTCTGAAAGGTTAAATATAATTAAGCTCTTATCCTCACGACATTCATTCATTTATTCTACAATACTAATCAACGTCGTGAGATCTCTAATTTTATCAGTTATTGACTACGGACTACCAATCTACGGGCATCATGCAGGCAGCGATTTAAAAACACTCTATGCACTAGGGTAGGTCGATTCCGGACTTTTTTTGATTCGGGATTTTTAATAGTGCGGAAAAGTTGCCTTAGTACTTTCTGATTCCAATGCAGCTTTTTGTTTTGAGATCGGATTGCATCTTCAACCCCAACTCCGACCTTAAAATTTCGGAAATTCGCCTAAAATCGTTCAATTGTCTACCTAGCGCCGGAAATACGCATCTCATGGCAAAATGTATAAAACAAAAGTTATTTGTCACGTCATTTGCTACTGAAATTCTATGTGATCATGGCCGTAGGACGAACCGTTCCCGAGACACCTATATA
>NW_017535354.1:4688-9533 GCF_001853355.1 Bactrocera latifrons
CTATATCTGACTCTTTTAGTTTTAGGACTTACAAACAACCGTTATGTGAACAAAACTATAATACTCTCTTTAGCAACTTTGTTGCAAGAGTATAATTATTGTACAATGGAAAAAGAATTATTAGCAATAATATGGGCTATAGGAAAACTTAGGAATTATATTTACGGTATAGCAGATTTGCCTTACACACTGATCACCAGACATTAATATTTTCTATTTCGGACAAAAATCCAAATATAAAACTAAAAAGATGGAAAAATTGTATACAAAAATCTTGAGCAATCTAAAAAATAAAAGAAATTATCCTCACCGAAACTGACGACACATACATACATATATGAAGATACCGAATATTTATACCATTTATTTAATTTAACGACAATAATGGAAAAATATAAACAGGTTGAATGTAGATCATTTGGCAGGACACAACAGGATATCATAAAAGAGAATATAATCTCAAATTTAATTGAACAAACTGTTTCACATCCAATACAAAAAAGATCAATAAACATTTTAGGAACTATAATAAAATTTATAACTGGGACTCCAGATCATGACGATCTTATTGAAATAAAAACATATTTAAATGAAATAATAGAAAATAATAATCAACAAAGAGTCATTAACTCACATCAGAAACTTTAAAGGAATTAGAAACCCTATTCGAAACTATAAATTCTGTAAAGATAAGAAATAACTTGCTTTAAATTTAAATTATATAAAACAAATAATAAAAAACGAAAAATTAGATATTCCAGTTTTAAATGTAATGGATTTCTCCACAATAAATGTAATTAGAATTAAGGATACATATGTAATCATTTATAAATATCCTTTAATAACGCAAAAATGTAAATTATTTAAAATAACATCGTTAAGCTATGTACATAGCAAGCAGCACACCGTGGCTCCACCACCCGAATGATCATTGGTCCTTCGAGCCGGACAACAGGTAACAAGTTGGTTTTGATTTTAAGTGATAGTGCATAACTTGCCCGATTTAGCAACACGCAAGTTACAGCCAAACATATTTTGGATTTGTGCTCTGCTATAGATTGGTTAATTTGTGCATAAGTTATGTACAAAACCTATTGAGACCAAAACTTAACGCACACTGCAGGTAGTATTGTAATTAAAATACAACAATAAATACACCTCGCAAATGCATTGATCACTTTACATATAAAAAAAAAACAACTGTTATCCGAATAAAAATTATAAATTTCTGGGACGCACAAACATTCTCTGGAGCGTCAACAATTTCTCTCTGTTTTTTGCTTTTTCTTGTGAGTCTAGTCGCTCAACCAAGCCTTTGCATATATTGCTCGAATAACAATAAAGGCAAGCAGCAATAACGCAGCTGCACTTACGCGAGTGTAAACAAAAAAAAATTTAAAACAAGTGAAGTGAGGGCACTAAGAATTGGAACAAGTGAAGTGAGCGACGGCAAGAAAGCCAAACAGCTAAGGCAAAGCAGCAAAGGGAGAGCAGCAAAGGCAAAGCAGCGCAGCAGCCATCCCAGAAAGAAAGGAACAAACAGAAGAGTGTGGTAGCGAAGTTGAAATAGTTCAAAAATAACCCCACGAACAAAAGTGAAAGTGCTTTTAACTTTTTATTTGTATTTGTATTTGGATTTAAATAAAGCAACTAAGCACAAATAAATTTTTGTTTGTGCACATAGTCGAAAACTAGGCGTGCAAGTGCATTGGGACGAATACCCAGCAAGCAAATTCAAAATAAATTTGAGCGAAGAAAAGGTTTTATTAAATTTATTAATTTTTTTGTTCTTTCGTAAAGTCACGCTTCACAAAGAAACAACGCACTACATAGCATCAACTCAATTTGTAGTTTTTCCGTAAATGAATCTGCAACTTTTGAACTTTTTGCTACATATATGTAAATATTTTTTAAATTTTAATTTCAAAGTTTTAGATCCGATTTTGTGCAACATTTTAATATTTTGAAAACAATGGTATCCATCAGAGCCTTTACCAGAGCTGCAGACGCTCTATTGGAGTTTGAAGAGTCTTTTCTCCAACAGTAAACAACCAAAGTGCCCAATCTCTTGGAGTACAATAAGCTGAACTGAAATCTCTATGGGCAGAGGTCAGAATACAAGTTGTGTTTGTCAAAGTTGGATCCTTTCGACACAAGCTCAATTGACGACATTAAGCTTAAATATTTGCGCTGTTACCACTCTTATGTGTGTTGCGCGGCCTTGATGGGCGAAAACCTGCACAACCTCACGGCGTTCAACCAAATCCCAACTTAGAATTCTACAGTGATTCCACCTAAACGGTTACAACGAACGGTAGAACCCGTGAAGTATTCCATCAACTTACTGCCATGTAATACCGAAATATTTCATGGCGATGTTTTGCAATGGCCCTCATTTAGGGATTTATTTGCCGCCATTTATGGGAATAATCCAATGCTATCTCCAGTGTAAAAGTTATTCCATCTGAGTCAAAAACGGGAGGTGAGGCAAAAGCTATTGTTTCGAAAGCGCCACTGACGAAAGACGGATTCGCATTGGCTTGGAATATTCTGTTGTGTACATATGAAAATAAGCGAGTACTTGTCAACACACAATTAAATTTATTGTTTAAGCTTCCGCACATTTCAACAGAATCTGAGGCCGAACTCAGACATTTACAGCGGGAGACAAATAGCTGCATTTCAGCTTTACAAATACATCACATCAATATAGTTAGCTGGGAGGCCATATTTACGTATTTGTGTTCTATCCGAATGCCGGACTATACACTGTCGCTATGGAAACAATCTCCGGATTCGGATTCAGAGATCCGAAAATGCGTTGAGTTAGACAAGTTTCTAACCAAACGGGTTAAAACGCTAGATGGTGAAGGTCGGATATTGACCCTGCCGTCAAGGATTGAATCCAAACCCATTAACTCCCATCACGCCGGGGCAAACAATATTAAATGTAAACTGTGCTCATCTCAATCACACATTTTGAAAACTTGTCAAAGATTTATTGAGATGCAGCCTAATGAACGGTTAACTGCTGTCTGCCTACACTGTTTATCAGACTCTCATGAAGTCAAAAAGTGGAAAAGTCTGTTTAATTGCTCCAAATGTAAACAGAGACATCACCCTTAGCGAATAATAATTTCTTTACGAGTCAAAAAGTTGACTTGTTGATCGGAGGGGATTTTTACCAAAAACTCATACTAAATGGGGTAAAATCGAAAATACTCGGATACCTCATTGCACAAGTAGAGCGTTCGGTTGGATTTTAACAGGTTCCGTTCCCTCCGAAGGAACGAAAATAAATGGCACAGGCGACGGACAAAATTCAGCAATAACTAAACAACAAACACAAAACCACTTTTGTGGTAAAAATAATACAATTTTTTTATTTATACAACAGCAGCAACAATCGCCCCATCAACAGACTATGCTGCAACAGCAGTCGCCAAGACATCACCCACAATTATCACCACATCTCCCAACAACGCCCCAAAAACAAACGCATCAACTATATCAATAGCAGCACAACCACCAGTTGCTAGGCGATCCATTTGCTGCAATGGTAACGACGACACAAGATGCACCAGCTAGTCTCCACCACAACAGCCCCTAACACCGACATCAACACCCTCACATCATTTCGCTAACATTCTGAACGACACAGCCAACTCAAACGACTATTCCACATTGGCGGACAGCAACAGTTCGACCAAGAGCATTGTCAACAATCAGTCCACCTCAGTGCATGACAGTAACACGCAAAGCTCTGACCAACGATGCCTCTCCTGCATAGTACACGGCCAAGATCGAGCCAAAATCGAGTCCTCTCTCCGACTTCGGCGTGCTGGTAACTTCTTTTCGGATTGGCGGCATGGCAGCGATCGGCTGAGACTCGATTCGTCTCAGCGACATTGATCGGACCGATTGAAACGCCATCCGTTCCGCCGACCACCCCATCGAAGCGATATCGTAGACGAGACGCTCGACGTCAAGCAGATGCACGCCGTATCATCAAGGATACACGCAACACTACCTTGGCAGTAAAAAATTGCGCTGTCCACAGCCGCTTTAATAAGTCAGTACACATGCACGTGGGGACAGCCGAGTTTGCGATCTAATGTTTACCACCTACCCAGGATCGAGTTAGACTCAAGTCGTCTTGTCGACCTCGGAAGGTGGTGACTTCTAAGCAAATTGGCGGCATGGCAATGACTCGATTCATCTCAGCGGCATTTCCCGAACCGAACCAAACTCGATTCATGTCGTCGGCCACCCCATTTGCAGACGTGGGAGATTAAGTACAGGAGCCAGTCGCAAGTTAGTTTTAAGCAATTAATTGTAAACTGCATTTGCAGTAATCCTGCAAGGCGGGGAGAATGTTGACGCCGCTCCCACCCAATTTCTTTTTCCATGTCTGTATCGGCAGAGCAATCTCTTCTTCGAAGTTTTTTTCGAGTTTCAACTAGGGGCGTGTCAGCAGTGTTCCCAAACAATGTTGTTTTTTGAGAAAAATCACATTTCTGTTTCATCTTTGCAAACGCACTAGCGGCTAAAATATTTGAACGAGATAAGTCGAATAAAAAGCGTTGGTCAGATAATTTAAGGGGCTTTGGGGAAAGGCTTCAACATTTTTTCTACTCCTACTAGGGGCGTGCCAATAGCGTTCCCAAACAATGTTGTTTTTTGAGAAAAATCACACTTTTGTTTCAACTTTGCAAACGCACTAGCGGCTAAACTATTTGAACGAGGTAAGCCAAGTAAAAAGCATTGGTTAGATAATTTAAAGAGCTTTCAGAAAAGCCTTCAACGTTTTTTCTACTCCTACTAGGGGCGTGTCAATAGTGTTCA
>NW_017535355.1:0-9375 GCF_001853355.1 Bactrocera latifrons
CATTCCGATAAGGTCTTTTATTCAACAACCAGTAAGTTGTTTTTATTGTTTTTGTCTTTCCTAAGCTAAATTCAATTATAATCATTAAGACATGTGTTCATCAGAATAATGACGCTTCTAGTTGCAAGTACCGAAACTGTTTGTAATAGTGCCAACACCAAATTGGAATAATTTTTGCCATGCGTTTCTAAACAGTTTTTGTATTTCTATTGAATAAAAATTAACATTTAACTATAAGGTCTACGAAAAAGTTCCATAAGTGTAGAGCGCCTAGTTGTTATAACATAAGAAACCCCCGTCACAAAGTCAATAACGAATCAAAATATTCTTACTATAGCAGCTTTTTCAAGGTACGTACACGCGCTCTACCGAGTAGTTATATAGGGTAATCCAAGTAGAGGTAATTTTTTCAATAGCCTTTTTCAGACGGATCACACGAGAGTCATGACATATGGAACGACTTGGCGCATTTTACGTCGAGATCTTAAATAGAAAGCGTTCAAAAAAAGTACAGCTTATGCTCGACCTTCTCAAAGTTCCAAGAAGATCCGATGTTTTCGAGCCGAATTTTTTTTTCAGCGATGAGGCCCATTTCTGCCAAGCAAAACTGTCGCATTTGGGATGAAGAGCAACCGGAAGAGATTCAAGAGCTGCCATATGTTTGGTGTACTGTTGGAATTTTCGGTTCATATTTCTTCAAAAATGATGCCGATGAGAACGTAGCCGTTTCAACAAGTCGGCGCCACTTCCGCCACATCGCATCAATGAAAGGATTTATTGAGAGAACACTTCAGCAAGCAGATAATTTCATGTTTTGGGGCGGTCGATTGGCCACCAAGATCGTGTGATATCACACCGTTAGACTTATTCGTGAGAAGATATGTAAAGTCTATGCGAACAATACATCCCAGTTACCAGTCGAAAAGCTCGGACGAGTCATCAAAAACTGGACTCAGCGGATGGACCATCTAAGACGTAGCCGCAGCCAATATTTGAAAGAGATAACCTTGTGCTTTCTATTAGTATAGAAAAAAGTATATTAAAAGAGTTCTGATGTCAAATCGACTGAATCATTCCTGGAAACAAGAATATGTTAACTGGAAAATTATAATGAATATATATACATAATGTATATACATGTATGTATACATGTATGTATATATATTTATACAGATCAAAAGTTGATATTTGCCGCCTTTGCTATCTTTTCCTATTTAGACCCATTGTTACAGTGTGCACAGCACGACTTGTTGACTAAAAGGCAACGGAAAGAAAAAGTTGCCTTCTGATGTTGCCTCGCTCTCAACTGGCAAAGTTGCATGATGTACTTTTATGTTCACTTTCTATTCTACATTATGTTCTCTGTTGTACGCGCATGCAGCGAAAATGACAACGGCATAATCGTAAGCTTTTATTCATACCTGTATGATGGTTGCTATCATTTGTGCGCGGCTATCGACTAATATCAGCGCTGTAGAGGGTAGAACTTGAAAGTTACATTTTACTCAAATGTAGACAGCTTACTATGTCTTCTTGCAACATCAGAGGTTTTCCACGCAAAGTATACGAACACGGGAAAAAGGAATTGACAACAAAAAGAGAAAACTTCTAGACATTGCGGCAATACTCATAGAAACCGTTAAGCATGTCTCTGTTGTATTATAAACGGAAATTGAATAAATTTAAATTGAGGACAACCTTGCCCAAATGGCTTGAAAGTTGTTTCAGCAAATGGCAACAACTAAAAAAGAACCGGCAACAGAGTCGTTACACTGCAGCATGCAATTGACTTCTGGCCACTCGCCTGTGATTGCGATTGCGATCTACGTGTGCTCAAGTAGCATTAGACTGGCTCGGACCGATCGTCGCGGTGAATGGGCTACTTTCGAAACAAAGCCGTCTGCAAGTCCACTCTGCTATATCCGAGTCTTATTGAACATGGAGACATAAGCATTAGATTACAACCATAATCAGACACAACTCAACAAATATTGTTTTCAGTTTTGAACTTTGACTAAAGATGCAGCCTGATAGCCACTAGCAGCTTAGGCAGTTAGCTGAAAGCAAAATAATTACGGATAATGTAAACATTAGTCTGACCACCATTATCACACACACGCACACATACAGTGTAGAGTATATTTTATAAGTAGATGAATATGTTACTTCCGCTCCTCACGTCTGAAATCCCCAAATTCACAATAGCCAGCAAAGCCAATACATTTTAATTCGCAACGTGGGTGGGTGGTGAAAGCTTTCAGCAAACAATTGTCTTCTATTTTTGCTTCTGTTAATGCAGCAGATGCGCCTGTCAACTTGAGGACTTTTACAGTAAACGTTTCATGACAGCAAACCAAAAAGACAACAAATATACCAAACGGTAACGATCAGAGGCATTATCAGCATTGATATTGCCATATACCGTTTGGCGAGCGCTACATACATACATACATGCAAGCAGCAAGTCGAAGCGTGGCCACCGTTCGTGAATCTGCTATAATTTTCAATCACCGCTTGCATTTCTGACTTTAAGATGTGACCTTATTTCCTCCAACATGCAACAAGACCAAGACAGAGCAGCCGACCAACGGCGCAGTGCCGAAAGTAGAAGGGAAAATCGACGATGATCACTACCCCGCTTGTGCAGAGTTCGTTTGATGTTTCCTCAGAATGAAACCATAGCAGCTGAGCGTAGATGCAACGTACCGTGCCATACATACGAAAAACAACAACTAGGAGTTCACGCACGCTTCCTCAGTGCCGTTATAAATACTCTGCAGCTCAGTGAGACCGCGGCTCCGAAAGTGCCACTGACATGACAGTGAGCGACACACCATGTGGATGGGCTCCTTTGCAGGATTGCCATTGAATAAAAAAAAAAAACACAAATATTTTTTGTATTCTTATCTGTATATACAGGGTTTGTCCGGGAAGTAAGAGGACTGAGTCGATTTAAAAAAATTTATTTTACCAATCGTTGCAATTCCTTAAAAACTTTCGAAATAGGCTCCCTCTGTGTCAATGCAGCGCTGCCAGCTCCATTTCCAAACATTGAAGGCGGGTCGGAAGACATTCTCTGGAATAGTCTTGAGAACCGCGGTACATGCTGCTTGCATCCCCTCCGTCGTCTCAAAATCTGCTTTTATTGTTTCTTTTCATCGGCCTTTTTAGGTAAGGAAACAAAAAAAAAAAGCTGGCGGACCCAAATCTGGGCTGTAGGGCGGCTACTGAAGCGTTGGGATGCCAGCCTTGGCTGTTCACAAACAAGGCGGGAAATTCATGGTGGACGATGCCTTTRCTGTAAAAAAAGACAATGAGCATCGTTTTCATTTTGGATTTGGTCATTCTTCCGGTCTTCATTAGCGACCGCTTCCCGGCCCTCCAAAAAGGCCTAGTGTCACCGAAACACACAACTTCTTGCTAAAACGACATCTGGGTTAGCCTGTTTRATCATATTAAATGTCTCTGTCGCAGATTTACCGAGTTTCACACAGAATTCAATCGTGTACAKCTGCTCTAACGAACGCTGCATTTTCGGCACACAGAAACCCCTCGCTTGAAAATGTATGTCTTAACTCTGCAGGCACTCTACCTAAACCAGTCGGTGAGCGCACGCTCCGAAGTAAAGTCGCGGCGGAAGAAAATCAGTCCTATTATTTTCCGGGCAAACCCTGTATCCATACGTATGTATGTAGATGTCTATATTGTGTTGTCTTTATAAGCTATATAGCCATAAAAATAGTTATTTTTGCCGGTTTACGAGTGAATCTAGGCTAGGGGCACGAACTCACTCACAACAAACGAACTCGGTTTATTTATTTTACATGAACTTTGATATTCTTGGCCATTCAAAACTAGAACAATGAATAACATTTGACCCAGTGCACCAGATTTGCTTTCTTCTGGAGAAATAAATTAAACAAAAATAGAAATTGCCGCACTTAGTGCATGCATACTAAGTTAGAAGCTGCGAAACGCCTCAGCGCCGACATCCGACATCCTTAGCAACACCTCGACATGGTTGCTGTGAAATATGGTGCGGCGGTGTGGTGTTTGTTGAGATGTCTATCTCTTTTGATTTATGCACATCTCTTCCGCTATTTACCATTTCGCTGTTGTTCGCCAAACGCTACTAGCAAGGCAGCAGCAAGTCGTCGTGCAATTGCGTGTTTTCTCTGCACATACTGTAGATATGTGCATTTACATAGATGGGCGAACAGCGAAGACGAGTCAAAACGAAAGCAAAAAACACAGAAGCAAGCGCTACAGCATTACTTAGCAATTGCACTAATGTACACAGCGTCAAAGTCAAAGTTGAAACACGCGAATGTCGCCGCGCATGCGCGTTTTGATTTCAAAAAGTTTTCCCAACTGCCAAGATGCGATTTCCTTTTACCACAACAGCCGCAAACCAACAGTCAGTTTTACACAAATACCACACTTTGTTTTTGTTGTTTGTACAAACATGCATATGTACATATGTATGATGGCATTAAACTTCAACTCTAGTTATTGATTATTTCTCTTATAAGCAGAATATTGATGGCGATAGTTGAAGTGTGAACTCAAGTCGCACGGAGGATGCTCACGGTTGCGGCAGCGAACCGCATGGGAAGGAGTGCCAGAGAAACACTATGGTTTGTTGCGAGCATTGCAGCAATATACCTCGTCTTGGGTTCGACGCAGCGAATATTTTAATTGAATACGTGTAGTAAAGAGTGTGCGACCACCCACGCACTCTTTCGCAAACAATAGTGAGAGCTTGCGTGAAGTTCTGACACTGGCTAGCCAACTTGACGCGCTTCGCGAAATTTTGCCCTGCAATTCCAAAAGTCTGCTTTATATTTTCCTCCTCGGCTAGTGACACGATACATAACCAATAACGAACACTTATGACTACCGCACATAAAACTTTGTATGCGCGTGAAAAGCAACTACTAAAGAGAAATTGGATAGCACTATAGTGCGAAAAGCCACCCGTAGCTCACTAATGAGGCTTTGTTGCGAAATGCGTGAAACACTACTTGGCTTTACAGTAGTCATTTTCGTGCACACACATGTGTACATATGTTTGTTAACGAATAGGAAAGCAAAGAATCTCCGGCGCAGAACTTCGAGATAGCATTCGGCAGGATTGTGAACCAAAATATATTCAAACAAATCTATTGACCGATTTTTTGTTGTACATCCCAGTATACAATATATAAAACCGACTTATTTCCTACAGGTATGCGGTGTATACCATATATACAGCTATGGAAATATAAATGGCACATTTGTTTGTACTCAGCCAATCTTCATGAAATTTTACACAGGTCTTTGAGATACAATCCTTAAAATCTTGGACAAAGAATTTGTTTTTCGATTGCAACTTTTTGAAAAAAGAAAATTGACGCGAAATTTTCACTGAAATATCCATTTTTTGTAAAAAAAAATGTCTGCTGAAAATCCAATATGCAGTTTTTTTCCTTTCGTCCCAGTTCTAGGTTTTAACTAAAAAACGTATTTTTCATTTTAGAAGATCCTGTAAGGAGTTATCCTGCCAAAGCTTAAAAGTTTAAAATATTTTTTTCCAAAAATTTCAGTATTTCTTTGTTGATAGTGTATGTTTGTGACAATAAAAAATTCTAATATTTCATATTTTATATGACAAAACAATTGCTGAAAAAAGGCTCTTTTTTAACCGAGGACACCCATGGAGCCCCATAAGGCACCTTATTGGCATTTTTTTGATGACATTCGATGTTTTCGAATATGGTTTTCGGTATAGGATAATTGTCTGGTGATTGCGAGGATGATACAATGTGTATTTTGAATCGTTATCCTGTTGGAAATGGATTTTGGAACACTTGGCAGTACATTACAACTCTAGTAAAACAGCACCAAACTAAAAGCGAAATTCTTTTATTTTAATTAACTTTCAAAATCTTGTGCCATTTATGTGTCCACGGCTGTATATGTGTGTATTCTATCGGCCACTTTCTAGATATTGTATGTATGAGTATGCACTATGTACACGTGATTATTTACTGTCAATAATCTCAACGACGTTCGCATAGCAAAGCATAACATGTGCTCAAACCAATACAAGAACTCTTCGGTTCCCAAGGAAATGCGCAGAATTCTTCCATTCCATTTTCCATTGAAAAATGTGCATCGCATTGGTTAAATCAAGCCAAACAGGCGTCAAAGAAAGTCATCCATCGGCACATGGTGACAAACTGGCGACTTCAATAGCTAAACTTATTGCAGCGTTAATGCCCTTATATGTGACCAGAAGAACAACAAAAAAGCCTCAAGAGACATCGTAGAAAATGTACAGCTAACAATCATATGAAATATGCATTTCTTCGGAACGTAAACTAACAAAGCAATGCGGATAATCTCGCTGAGTGAACATGACAATTTGGATCGTGCTTTCTAAAAAATTACGGTAGCAAATACTAGAAATACGAGAATAAAGGAAACCAACTTTTTCCGAAATAAATTTTTTGCACTATTTGTCCCAATTCGGTTTAGTTCGTTTTTTTATCTTTCTCTATGGATTGGAAAAGATTTCAAATAAATAACAAACTTCTCCTTGTTCTTTACTGGCGTAGACACCACTTACGTGATTAGAGCCGAGATAATGACAGCGCACCAGTCATTTCTTCATTTCGCAATTTGGCGTCAATTCAAGATACCAACTGCGGAGTGGAAGTCTTGCTCTTCCTCTGCTTCCCCCGGTTTCCTCCGGAGGGATGAAGTCATGTGTAGAAGTTTTCGCAAGGGAGGAAAGTTCTCCACGAGTCATTGACTTAGGAGTGACCAGACACGATTCTTTTATATTTGGATCTAGCAGCTCACGACTTCCGGTCTTAGACCAATGTCCTCTGGAYAGCCAAAGAACATCCGTTGGAGGGCAAGCTAAAGTGAGAAGGTTATTATCCCCAGGGTTGTGTGCTTGGTTTGGGACCCGCCACGTAAAAAATGCCGCAAACGAAAAGGAGATAACAGCCTCGGATAATAACATACACAGACCACAAATTTTCGACGGTGTTGATACCAGTGGACTGTGACGACCATTTCATTAAATTGATATTTTGTTGTTCAAGCCACCACTTAGCAACTTTTCTTATGTGTTGCTATCATTCTCTCGCTGGAACGTCCAAACAAGCGGCATTCCTTCACTGACAAAAGTCAGCACGATGTTCTGAAATATTTTGCCATAGGAGCCACCAGTTCTTTGATCCAATAAATATGGCACGCCCAAACCACGATACTTACACTTACATTTTTTAACGTTTTAAATATGGTTTTCGGCTGGTATATATTGACCCAATTATTATTATTTGCGATAACAACACTTTTTATGGACTGTGGGTCATGCTAACGCAAACGCCGGCTATAATTTTAAAACTTATAGTTACATTAAAGGTGTATTTTACCGCTGTAGCAGTCGAAAATGAAAACTACCTTGAGTTGAAGACAATGGAATTGACTACTCTCACCAAAATTTTTTATTACTGATTGATTGATTGGTACCTGATAGCATTACGTACCATTAAGGGTGAGCAAATAGATAGAATTTTGACTTCGGCATCGGAATCCCACCGTTATTTTCAAATTCTAAGATTTTAAGAGAATTTTAATTTTTCAAACACTTCTTTCACCCACTACTAAGATTTTGACTAACAGAAAAACACAGCTGCTACTCCGGACGAAGTAGGCAATTGAGAAGTAAAGTCCTCTCTCGACGAAGAAAAATCAAACTCTTCAAGTCGCTCATTATTCCCGTCCTGCTGTATGGTGCAGAGGGATGGACGATGACATCATCTCATGATCGATAGAAAGGATCTGCGGTCCTTTGCGCATTGGCAACGGCGAATATCGCATTCGATGGTACGATCAGATATACGAGTTATACGACGACATTGACATAGTTCAGCGAATTAAAAGATAGCGGCTATGCTGGCGAGGTCATGTCGTCCATATGGATGAACACACCCAAGCTCTGAAAGTATTCGACAGAGCACTCGCCGGGGTAAGCAGAGAAAGAGGAAGACATCTAATCCGTTGGAGAGATCAGGTACATAAGAACATAGCTGCACTTGGTATCTCCGATTGGCGTCAAATTGCGAAAAGRAGAAACGATTGGTTGTTAACTCGACTWTAACCGCGTAAGCGTTGTCTAGGGCATTAAAGAAGAAGAAGAAAAAATTACAGCAAGCTAAGCGAAACAAGTCATTTCAGGTTTCATTTCGACTTCTAACTCTATTGGATTTTAAAGTAAAAGGAAAAAACTGAATAAAATAGTTTAATCACATAGACTAAAGAAATTTGACCGCAACTGTATGTAAGCTGCTTTATAGAGAACACCTTTTACCTAAAGCAAATATCGTCACTAAACGAAGTATCCGACAATTAATAACAATTATAAATATGTATTAATTATTTTCCACAGTTCATTGTATACATAATGGATATCCGAACAGCTTAAAACCCGATTAGCGCTCTGACGAACTGCCTATCGGATAAAAGGCTCGCAGCGGGGTACACTTTCCATTTTTTACAAATGAAATTTTGGATTTCACTTTTTATTGGAC
Organism: Bactrocera latifrons; assembly: GCF_001853355.1. Classification (NCBI taxonomy): domain Eukaryota; kingdom Metazoa; phylum Arthropoda; class Insecta; order Diptera; family Tephritidae; genus Bactrocera; species Bactrocera latifrons. The sequence continues at coordinate 8,586 of NW_017535355.1, forward strand.
AAAACAATAAATTTTATTTGGAAATAAACCATGAAATCTTCGAAGTCTTAGGTATTATGTTGCTAACATTTCTATGTATAGATGTTTATACAAAAATTATAACAAAACAATCGTATTTGGAACAATGAAAAGTTGTAATTACGAATATGCGGGACACACAAAGCTTGGTTATTGCAACATCTCAATGAGCGCTCGAAAGCCGCAAGGCCCTTGCGCAGCCGTTGCACGCCAACACCGTAGGCAAGCCAGCGGTCAAATGAGCAAACTACCAGCTAACCAACTAACAAATGAATTCCGCCCTTCGGAGTAGATATTCGACCACCAAACGTGCAACAATAAGCGAAACAAAATAGAAAGCTCTGGAGCATTAAGACCATTTGGCTTGTGCGGATGTAGAAAATCGATGTCAAAGCAAAAGGCCAAACTTTTCAAGTACTCGAGTGCACGCATAAATCTATGTACGCATAGCTACAGTACATATATATACATATGTACATATGTAACGAAATCCGAAATAGCAATGCTAACCAACGGTAAAAGGTAAAACAACAGCGCCAGCTGTGGCTAACTGCCTCGGTTTTCACGCTGCGCGCAGCAAGCTAAAAAACTTTAAAGTATTATGTAATAGAAAGTTTGAAGCTTACATTGTATCTGCTGGTATTGGGCTTCATATATTTCATATTAAGAGCGCTACRGCGAAGTGAAGGTACTTGCACCGTCCGGCTAGTGACAATGGTTTTGCGCCTAAGCCAGAAGGTAATTGAGACAGCATTGCCGAAGCGACTTGGAA
>NW_017535356.1:0-5753 GCF_001853355.1 Bactrocera latifrons
CGTTGATCATTGCATAAATAGTCACGAACAAGGCAATATTAGCTATAACAAGTGGTGTGAATGTTAGCTATAACAAGTGGTGTGGTGCTACACTCAATATTAGGCCATGGCGTATACGCAACAATGTCGACGAAAGCTTTTAAACATTAAAACTTTTTTRACTTCCCAACAAAGGCAAAGGTTGAACGATATTTCGTTGAGGCCATGCGGCCGCCTGATCGCAAAACTCATGCAAAATAAAATTGGCGTCGAAAGTTAGTTTAGCATATTTAATATATGTAAGTTTATTTTAATTCAAATTACTTTCGTCTATCGATAAGATAAGCCATAAATTCTCCCTTAAGTCTCCGCAACGCCTCCTACGACTATGTCTACTTGCAGTTAGCTTAACTCAAAACCAAGCATTTTATATAAAATCTGACTTACCACTTAAACGTTTACATAACTTTCGAACAGATGCATTTTGAAACAAATGATTTATGAAAATGCCTTTACTTTTTTCGCTTCTATTCTGTCTTATTGCCTTTTGACGACTTTTCAGTGACTTTTTGGGCTGGGAAAACTTTGCTTTTACCGAACATGTTATGGATTAAAATCGAGTTATTTGTAGGTCAAGCGTGCTTTCAGCCATGCAACTGTCAACAAGCATATGTAAAGCTTTTYGAAAGGAATATTATGAAATGTAAAAGTTTACTTTCTTATTCCGCAAATCGATAAACGCAAACATTCTTTGAATTTTTATTCTTCTGATTCAGTTTTGTCGTTTTGATTTGAAATTTTCTGGCATCTTTTRCACAAACGGAGCCTGCTACACACTATTCTTCAACAAACTGGCATCTTTTGAAACTAAAATTTTAAAATTCTTAATTTCATCTCATCTTTCGTCACCAGGATGATTTAAGAATTTTAGTTTCTAAAAAATAAACGTATCGATAATTTAAAAATCATTATTATCTCTTTTTCGAAATATAACATTAATGTAATACCAAGAATGGTTTCTATTATTGATATTATGTGATTGTGAGATCCAACTTTGCAAGTTTAGTAAACTATATTAATATGGTAAGCGATACTTTAATATTAGATAACTTCATCATTCGATATGTTTTTGCAAATGACTCCCTTGAGAAAGTTTTCAGCACAAAAGTGCCCGTAAAACAAAAAGCTATATAACATATACATCTATGTGGCAACACCACGATCTATTACTTTTAAAATGCAACTGTATGCTATCCTGATGTTGCCTTTAATCGTATCGTCGCTTTACACTTACATTCGTTTTTGAAAAGGCAAGGCATCAAACACTGCAACATTTAGTTTATGCTTTCTTCTGTAAAAGCCCGTCAACGAGTAAGGATCACTACATCGTAAATTTCTTTAATTGGTGACCCCGACTTGATCTAGCACCAGAGGTAATTCAGCGCCCAGATTAATCCGGTGTTCAACGTAATCCATCACCTGAAGGAGTCAACGCCGTAGTTCATCCAGTACTCCAGTGCTCAACGCGATCGCGATCCTGTGCCATCTTCCTTTTTCATCACGTGCACGTGCAAAGGTGTGAACAGTGCAGCTTAGATCATCGATTTCCCGGATTCCAGTGACATGATGAATGATAGCATGGCCGTTTCAGGTGGAAGCAGCGGTGTCGAGCATATTTTTATTCACTATGTTTCTGGTTTGAAGCCTCGCGAGTTTTTGACGATTCAGTGAAATTTAACATTGTGTTAGCAAGTGTGCCTCCRGCAAAACTAATTGAAATGCGCACTATTATCGACGACACGCCTCTTACGGATAAATACGGGTTTATTCGGCGGAAAATGATTGATATTTTCACCGAAAGCCAGCAGCGCCGCCTCCAACGGGTTTTAAAGGAGCTACCGCTGGGCGATCGTAGACCCAGCGAGTTGTACCACGAGATGCGATGCACTGCTGAACCCGCACTCAGCGAGAGCATTCTGCACGATCTGTKKGTTAGTCGTTTACCGCCGTACGCCCAGGCGGCCATTATCGCGACAAACGCTCCTATCGGTGAGAAGATAAAAATCGCGGATTCCATCTCAGAGTGCTTAGAGCTGAAGGTTGGTAACCAGATTTGCGAGGTTAGCACCGAACCGTCGTTTCCAGATGAGTGGTCGAATCTTCGAGCTGAAGTCGCCGCTTTAACAAAGCAAGTCAATCAAGTCATGCGCAACAGCCGCACACAACAGCGCTCTAGATCTTCAAGTGAATCACGCAGCAGAAGAGGCACGATCAATGTACCGTGCTTGTGCTGGTACTATACGAAATTCGGGGCAAATGCCACAAAGTGTCGACATCCGTGTACATTCACACTGTACGAAGAATAATAATGAAAAAGCGCCAACTAGGCAAGTGAGCCCATGACGGCGGGTAACTAAGTGCGGAAATACGTGTAGTCATACAAGCAAATAAAGTTTTGTATAAAGTAATGTGGRCAGATATGTAAAAAATCATTTTGTTCTTATATGCAAAAATTTATGTTTTGTGATTACTAACTGTTTGATAATTTTGCATTTGGCGGCCTTGTAGATGTCGTGAGGCAAATTGTAAGTGAAAATACAAGCATATATACATGAAAGAATTATGCGTTAAATATACAAATAACTACCTAGGTAGTTATACACACACATGTGTATGAGTGATAAATAAAGTGTAAACTAATTAATCTACTTCTGTGGTGATAATGAGGAACCAACTGTTTATTGGTCAAAAAAACTTCACGCTATACTTGAAAAGTTGGCAAGCATTGCGTTTTCAGCATCACGTAAATCCAAAGGCTTCAGGCTATTCAGGCTATTTGAAAAAGAATCATTCCTACACACTCCCAAGCGAATGGCGCTCAAAAAACTATTCTCAAAGTTGAGCAATTTGTAACGTTAGGCGTAAATAAGTTTTTTCACGCTGAAATGCCAAACAATACTAAAAAATATGATAGACATATGAAAGCTTAACATGATCTGGTTCTTAAAAAACCGTGATTTGGTTCTTAAAAATCCTACATATACAAAGAGCATCTATTAAGTTGTCAAAAAAATATCAGATACTGAACAAAACCAAAAAATATTGTAACTCTAAATGGCCATAGATAAGTGTATTCGATTAAATATGGAAACTTTACATAAATACAATGTACTATTTAGTTTGAGATATCAATGAAGATAACTAAGAACGAAATTCCCGTTATTAACACCCAAACATTGACAGCGACAGCAATTTGTCAGATATTTTACAAAATATTCGCTACAGGAATTTAAAAGTTGGCGTTCAAATCTCATAAACACACAAACAAGTGAACAGAAGATATAATAAACAAGCACGTAAGTAGCTTATTGTGGTAAACATGTAATAACTATGCCAAACAAGTTGATTGTTTTTAACGCATCGATGCTACTTACAACGAAATAAAAGAAACTAAATCTCTGCCCATGATAATGTGATGTTTTTCACCTTCTATAGATGCTCCATTTCTGTTACACATTTTCTACACCACATGAGGAACTTTTATTATTCTTAATTGGAAATTTGACAAAAGCCTTGGTATGTTGAATTAGACCAAACTGTTGCCAAATAGGATTTTTTTTTCTTGAAAATAATACTATGCTAATAAAAGCATCAAAATAATTCTTTTAATTGCCTGATAATAAACAAAAACATGTTTTCTGAGAAAATTGTGAGTAACTACAACAAAAGTAACAAAACAAGCACAAAAGAATTTAATATAGCCACTGAACTGAATAATGCTATGTAAATATAAAATATATGTATAAAATTATGATAAGTCATAAATGAACAGAAAGTAATTTTATTATTTGAGATATTATATCTGTGGCAAAGGCTTCCTATGGACGCTTTTCAACACAAAAGTGCCCATTATACAAAATGCTTGATAAAGCATGCGGAATATACATACTTATATGTATATACATATAAATAATTAGTGATAACTATTACAGTACTATCCATTCTCACCCATATAGAAAAATAAAATATATGCAATTCGTATGTATGTTTCTGTCGCGGGGTTGAGCAAGAGACAGCAACGAAGTTACACCACTAAAACGCCTTTGAAAAGAAAAAAGCACTTCGGGCTGTTGGCCGAAAAGGCATCTCCTGCGCTACGAGCAAAAATAAATCTCAAATTGCCACGTTCAGCTGTCTTGCAATCATACTTTTCTCCACAAGCAGCTACTCCTTTCTTGAATCCTTCGATATCGGATCACTATAGCAAAAAGCTGTTCGAATAGTATAGAACTGCCCGAACAAAACCAACTAATTTAAGTAATATTTTTTCTTAAAAATAACTAATTTATTTTAATTAAAGTTAGTAACCAACGAATTGGAAGTTAATACCTATTCGACAGCCTTGCTCTTGTGGTAATCAAGTATGTGAGAAAACTGACCCACCTGAAGAAAATGTTCTACTCTAACACATTGGTGCATTCTGATTTTGCGAGCAGAAGTAATAATATGTGGAATAGTGAAATTAGATTATTTATGTATATGCACAGATGTTTAAGTTGCTACCATGATGCAAGTATTCAAACAGGTAACACACGCATACAAAAAATACCTTAAATCTCATTTTATGAATAAAACTTCCTTGAGAATTTTGGATGTGTTGACCAGTGAAAGTGTTGCTACACTTAGTTAATTTTATATATTATTCAAAACATCGGAGGTTACGAGGAAAAAACAGTTGCGAAAAAAAAAAGTAATTATGTAAAACCAAGCCATGAATGAAGAAATGATTAATGAAATCTAAGGCATGGTAATTAGACTCTTTTAAAGATATGTTTTGTCACTAACAAAGAGATACCTTCAAAAATTTCTTAATCATTTGACACGCGCACAATTCATATAGTATTCATAAAATGTTTTAAATAGCTTATATGAAGGTTTATTTTAAAATTAAAAAATTTGCCGTTAAAATTTTAAAACCTGGATCAGTCGTCAAACTCATACCGATTGGTAGACTTACAATACTGAATCACCTTTGCAGACATGTATAAAAATGGCCTCTTGCCTTCGCATTAATATCAGAGATATGACACTTAAAATATAGTGAAAGTAGGGCTGCCTTAGTTAGAAATGTTAAATATTTTTCAACATATATTTGCTTATAGTTTGATTTTTGATGGGTTTCAAAGTATATAAATAACACTCCTTCTATTACAGAAAGTTCTAGACATTATTCCTAAAAGGTCAGATATGTGACCTTAAATTTTTCTTCATCCAAAATGTAAATGTAGTATGCATTTCAAGACCATTAAAACCCCGTAAATATGTTGATATAAAAATACATACATACATATGTATGCATAATTTATACAACTTGCCGCTGAACGCAATATTAATAGBCTTGGTACAGGCTGCGACTTCGGAATATTTCCTCGCCACTTTTATGCCTCATACTTCAACATACTTCTAAAAATTTGCTTGTTAAATTTTCATGCCTCAATGCAATGGTGTATAAATGCTTCTACTAGAGCTGTTATGCACGACCACTATTGAACAAATGCCTAAGGTTCGAATCGCCTAGAGTTTCGCAGTTTTACTGCATGACAGAATATTCAGCTGCTCCTAGTGATTGGCTGGATGAAGGGAAGAGAGTAAAAGTTTTGCAGCACTGCACTCAGATTTACTTGCTATACTTTTCTTTTACAAAATTTGACTGCGTTGCACTTCCTGCTTCAAGTTGGCTTTTCGTTTGCTGTGTAGTGTTGTGTTACGTTTAA
>NW_017535356.1:8550-10663 GCF_001853355.1 Bactrocera latifrons
GATTTTGCGAGCAGAAGTAATAATATGTGGAATAGTGAAATTACATTATTTATGTATATGCAGAGATGTTTAAGTTGTTACCATGATGCAAGTATTCAAACAGGTAAGTTGACACACATACCAAAGATACCTTGAATCTCATTTTATGAATAAAACTTATTTGACACTTTTGGATGCGTTGACCAGTGAAAGTGTTGCTACATTTATCTAATTTTATATTTTATTCAAAACATCGGAGGTTACGAAGAAATGATAGTTGCGAAAAAAATAATAATCATGTAAAACCAAGCCATGTACGAAGGAATGATTAATAAAATATAGGGCATGGTAATTAGTCTCTTAAAAAGGTTTTTTTTGTCACTAACAAATAGATACCTTCAAAAATTTATTAATCCTTTGACGGGCGAACAACATGATTTGCCTTTATAAAATGTTTTAAATAGGTTATATGAAGGTTTATTTTAAAATTTAAAACACTTATAACACTGAATCAGCTTTGCAGACATATATAGAAATGGCCTTCTTGACTCCGCATTAGTATCAGATACATGATACTTAAAAGATAGTGAAAGCATGGCTGTCTTAGTTAGAAAATGTTATTTATTTTTTACACCTATATTTGCCTATAGTTGATTTGATTTTTACGGGTTTCAAAGTACATAAATAACACTCCTTCTAGTACAGAAAGTTCTAGGCATTATTCATATCGGCAAAAGCCAGATATGTTACCTTAAATTTTTCTTCATTCAAAATGTAAAAGTACTATGCATTTCAAGGTCATTAAAAACCCGTAAATATGTTGATATGTATATAAATACTTATGTATGCATATATTATACAACTTGCCGCTGACCGTAATATTAATAGCCTTGGTACAGGCTGCGACCTCGGAATATTTCCTCGCCAGTTTTATACCTCATACTTCAACATACTTCTAAAAACTTGCTTGTTAAATTTGCATGCCTCAATGCAATTTCAATTGGTATATACATGGTTCTCCTAGAGCTGTTATGCCCGACCACTACTGAACAAACGCCTAAGGTTCGAATCGCCTTGAGTTTCGCAGTTTTACTGCCTGACTGAATATGCAGCTGCTCCTAGTGATTGGCTGGACGAAGGGAAGAGAGTAAAAGGTTTGCAGCACTGCACTCACATTTACTTGCTATACTTTTCTTTTCAAAATTTGGACTGCGTTGCACTTCCTGCTTCAAGTTGTTTTTTTGTTTGGTGTGTAGTATTGTGTGCGTTTTAGCAGGTTGTGCCGTGTTGAGTTTGAATTGTGAAAAGTATTGAATTCGTTTATTTTGTGCTTTTTCGTTTATAGTAAAACAGCCTGCCATTTTCTCCGGAAAAAAACAATGATTTGGTGTGCTCTGTGGGTCGGTGGAATCAACGGTTCATATTTCTTCAAAAATGATTCCGGTGAGAACGTAACCGTCAAGGGACTTAATGAGAAAAACGTTCAGTAAGCAGACAATTTCACGTTTTGGGATAGTCGATTGGCCACCAAGATCGTGTGATATCACACCGTTAGAATTTTTCTTGTAGAGATATGTAAAGTTCAAAGTCTATTCTGATAACCCCGCGTGTAATTCGCCATTTATCAGTCGAAATTGGACGCAATGAACGCAGCGCGGCCAACATTTAAAAGAGATAAACTTAAACTCTTTTTGTGTTTTCCTTTAAAAAAGTAGGGAACCTCGAAACATATAACAATTTCGTACAAAAATATTCATAGCTAGTCAAAATATCTTAATTTTAGAATATTCAATAATTTTTCCGAATTTAAAGACTTTTAAGCGCTAATAGTATATTAATTTTCAAGAATTTTTACTAAAATTAATTTTTGTAAAACAACAAGTTTCCCTATACGTGACCCTTAAAWTTCCGTCATTCATTAATATGAACTRTACAAARAATTAATAACAATCAAAAYTTWAAGGAAAATTCTGTGGATATTCCTTTACTTCTAAGTTAGGCAATGTCCTTATGATATCACTTTCYACTTTGRAATTTTATCTTCCACAGTAAACTGATTAATTTGTATGGCTTTCTCAATTAACCTATTTTGACAGCGCTAAAATAGGTTAATTAAACGCTAAAATAGCGCACT
>NW_017535357.1:0-961 GCF_001853355.1 Bactrocera latifrons
ATATAATTTATTTCTGTTGGATTCTAACATAAAAAGATAAAAGGTATCCTTTGTTCTTACACTGGTTTTAAGCTACCTCCGAACCAATTATCAGCCAAATCGGTAAAGCCGTTCTTGAGTTATAAATGGTGTAACTAACACAACTTTTTTTATATATATAGATGTGAGCTTGTTTTTATCGTTTTTTTTTTATGAAATGACAATGAAATCCTATGTCCTTACCCTGGTTCTAAGCTACCTCCCCATAAATTTTCAGTCGAATCGGTTCAGCCGTTCTTGAGTTATAAATGGTGTAACTAATACAACTGTATGTAATATACATGTATGTATAGATGTGAGGTTSTTTTATAAATGGTGAAACTAAAACAACCCAGTGTCATTCCGGCCACCCCCGGAAGCACGACCACGGGTGCACCCGAATACAACCGCGTTACATGCGATAAGTACCGATGACACTGGGTCAGCTGCCCGAACTCGTCCTAGGGTACCCAGACAGCACCTGGAGCGTCGCGTCATCAACGCCTCCACCCGAAGTCGGCCGGCCACACCAGCGGTATTAGAAGCATTGCCACGACAGACGCCGCTCAGCACCAACRCCCAGAAGCTCCCGACCACCAGGCGAGCCCCAAGCAGCCGGGAAGCAGCCCGTGAAGCTGGTGCTGCGACAGAGCCGCGCGCCGCCCAAACCTCGAGGCAACCAGCAGGCCAAGCGAAGGTCCAGGTAACGCTCTCCGCCAAACAAAGCGACCCGCCGACTGCAGCTTCGCTACCGCGAGGAAGGAAGCCAGTACCACGGAGCCACTCGCAGAGAAGGTGCAAGAGGCGCCCGCTACAACAACGCCGGCATGCTCGAACGACADTGGGGCGTCTGCCCCAGCAATTGACAAGACCAACGTCGAGACGACGCCGCCTCACCCAAAAGCGACGCCAACCCCGACGACGACCCGGCCTCCAACTGCCG
>NW_017535357.1:1866-3043 GCF_001853355.1 Bactrocera latifrons
ATACAACTTTACGAGGATAAAACTCGTCTCTTTTTTTGCTAAGGGTTCGTGGGTCCCAAGACTGACCCTGGAGCGGCTGAGCATACCTCAGCTATGGACGAAACCCCATTACACACTTTCTAATGATTTTGTCTGTATATGTTTTACTTTTAATGTTTAATATTTTTGATAAATAACTTATTTCTAAAAAAAAATTTCTATGCCGCAAAAAGTACGGCTATAACGTGTTTTCAAATATGCACAACAATTGCGAGTGTTTGGCTCCTTCGGGATTTTTTTAAATTTCGTTTTTTTTTTTGATAAGTTTAAATAAGCAAAAGTAAACTAAATTATATTATCTAATTATAGTTATAGTTTTTAATTCATTACGTTTAATTAGTAAAACAAAAACTAGCTTTTCCGTGCTTATAAAAAAGCACCCGATTTAATGTTTTTAAAGTATTGGGTTGTCAAAAAAGTCTTGCGGTATTTGTATTGAATTTTCAATGGTTCATAAAAGTTTTTTTGATGACTCATGCCCAGATCTTGACCGATGATACGGCTGTTACTATGCCGGTCTCTTTCGACCAATTCAGTGATTTTATCGCAATTTTCGACGACAGGCCTTCCGGAGCGTGTGTTAGCGTGAAATGAGCTTTCCAAAGGTATAGCATGACCCGTTGCGACGAATAAAACTAGAACTACGCGCTCTCAGCGCCAACTAGCGAAAATACCGCAAGCCTTTTTTGACAACCTAATATTAAATTCTTGTTTCAATTAAAAAAATAAAAACATTAATTACAATTATACTGTAAATTAAATTATTTTGTATGGCTCACTAACTTTCAAGTGATTTTGTCCATAGCTGAATGTGTTTTATTTTTATAATTTTTAAAAATTAACTTATTACTAAATATAAAATTTCTTTACCACCAAAAAGTTTGGCTATAACGTGTCTTCAAATATGCACAACACTTGCAAATTTTAAGTGGTGACCTTTGCGTGTCCACAAGTGTACTTAACCGATAACTATTAAAGTGCCATAACTGAGTACTAAATCTATATATTAAAGAAAGTTGTTTTAGTTTCACCATTTATAAAAGAACCTCACATCTATACATACATGTATATTACATACAGTTGTATTAGTTACACCATTTATAACTCAAGAACGGCTGAACCGATTCGACTGAAAATT
>NW_017535357.1:6653-9960 GCF_001853355.1 Bactrocera latifrons
AAATACTTTGTAACATTTTTAAAGTTATAATTGAGTTGTGAAAACTTTTTCCACATATTATACATAGTACATATAGTATGTATATGTATAGTACATATAGTATAGTATGTATATATATGTATCACATATGTATAATATGTGATTTATATTTTATAAACACGTATAATTAAAACTCTATGATACGGATAATATAGTATTATAAAATTTATATAATATCATGTCGGGATGACTGAAGTGCTTTAAAAAAATAACCTTCTCCTAGCGAATACCCGGGTGGATTGAAGTACTTCGCAGAGTACTCCTTTCTGCGTTAAAAATAAAAAATTATATTGAGTTTTTGTTATAAAGTGATTATATTTGTTGGTTACCATGCACTCATATTGAACGAAAATTTGAATTTTCGTACTGTACTAATATACTTCACACTTTATTAGTAATATTACTTATACATACGTATATACAATTTTACTTATACATATGTATATACAATATTATTATATAATATTACTAATACATGTACACTTATTTGCTTAATAATTTTAAAAAAGAAAATATCCATATGCCTGAATAAAGGAATTTTTGCGAAAAAGAGGAATTTCAGCGAATTGCCTTATCATCACACGGCAGCGCTCCATTTCATCGTAATTTTTGGTAAACAAATGGGGATAAAACGAGTGTAAAATGTAATTTTTAAAATGCAGATTTTTTAGGTAAAAAACCTGCTAAAACTGTAAGATATGGAGTTATTTATAACTTTATAGTGTAACTTAATTAATTTGAAGTGAAAAATGTGAATAAAGTGTGTTTAATGTGCTGAAATAGCGTCTTGAAATGTACGAATTTTGCGAATTTTTGAACTTTCGAATATCTCCTAACCTAAGCGTTTGCGGTACCTATAACACTATATATTTTCTTTCTTAAACAGGAGGACTTCCTCTTTCCAAAGGTACCTTCAGATCGTGGCACCAAGAAATCGGAATTGTACCCAGAATCCAATAGAACCCGTAAAAACAAAAATAATATTTTAATTCATAAGCATTTTTTCAAAATTAATGTTTGTAGGAATCAATTGAATATTTCATTTCATAAAAAAAAATTAAAAATAAAAAAAACCTCAAATCTATATAAAAGAAAGTTGTGTTGGTTACACCATTTATAACTCAAGAACGGCTGAACCGATTTGGCTGAAAATTGGAGGGGAGGTAGCTTAGAACCAAGGTAAAGACATAGGATACTTTTTTATCTCATTATGTTAGAATCCAATATATCTCATAAATACAAAAATATATTTTAAATCACTAGCATTTGTTCAAATTCATGTTTGTAGGAATAAATTGAATATTTAATTTCATAAAAAAAACAACCTCACATCTATATACATATATAAAAGAAAGTTGTGTTAGTTACACCATTTATWACTCAAGAACGGCTGAGCCGATTTGGCTGAAAATTGGTGGGAAGATAGCTTAGAACGAGGGTAAAAATATAGGATACCTTTTATCTATATATGTTAGAATCAAATAGAGCTCATAAATAAAAAAATTATATTTTAAATCATAAGCATTTGTTCACAATTTATGTTTGTTAGAATCAATTGAATATTTCATTACGTAAAAAAAAAAAACAAAAAAACAACCTTATATCAATATATATAAAAGAAAGCTGTGTTAGTTACACCATTTATAACTTAAGAATGGCTGAACCGATTTGGCTGAAAATTGTTAAAAAGGTAACTTAGAACCAGGGTAACGAAATAGAATAGCGTTTATCAATTTATTTCATAATCCAATAGAACTCGTAAATACAAAAATCATATTTTAAATCATAAGCATTTCTCCGAAATTCATGTTTGTAGGAATCACTTGAATATTTCATTTCACGAAAAAAAAACAATAAAAACAACCTCACATCTATATATATAAAAGAAAGTTGTGTTGGTTACACCATTTATAACTCAAGAACGGCTGAAACGATTTGGCTGAGAATTGGTGAAGAACTAGCTTAGAACCAGCGTAAGGGCATATAGTACGTTTTATCTCTTTATGTTAGAATCCCATACAACTAATAAATACAAAAAATATATTTTAAATCATAAGAATTTGTTCAAAATTTATGTTTGTAGGAATAAATTGAATATTTCAGTTCATAGAAAAAGAAAAGAATAAAAACGACCTCACATCTATTTATATAAAAGAAAGTTGTGTTAGCTACTACACCATTTATAACTCAAGAACGGCTAAGCCGATTTGGCTGAAAAGCTTAGCTTAGAACMTGGGTAAGGACGTAGGATACCCTCTATCAGTTTATGTTAGAATCCAATGCAAGTCATTAATACAAAAATATATTTTAAGTCATAAGCATTTGTTCAAAATCCATGTTTGTATGAATCACTTGAATATTTAATTTCAAAAGAAAAAAAAAAACAAGTAAGGAAAGGCTAAGTTCGGGTGCCACCGAACATTTTATACTCTCGCATCAAATACCGCATTTGTGTAAAATTTTATTCCGCTATCATCATTGGTTCTCAATGTATATATTATGCAGAGAAGGCATGAGATGGAATTCAAAATAGCGCTACATTAAAAGAAGGCGTGATTGTGAACCGATTTCACCCATATTTCATACGTGTCGTTAGGGTGTTAAGAAAATATTACATACCGAATTTCATTGAAATCGGTCGAGTAGTTCCGGAGATATGGTTTTTGGCCCATAAGTGGGCGACGGCACGCCCATTTTCAAATTTGAAGAAAAAAACGTGGGTGCAGCTTCCTTCTGTAAAATTTAGTGTTTCTTACGTTTTTTGTTAGTCGGTTAACGCTTTTTTAGTGATTTTCAACATAACCTTTGGGAGATGGGCGTGGTTATTATCCGATTTCTTCCATGTTTGAACTGTGTATGGAAATGTCTGAAAGAAACGACCCTATAGAGTTTAGTTGACATAGCTATAGAGTTTCCGAGATATGTACAAAAAAATGAGTAGGGGGCGGGGCCACGCCCACTTTTCCAAAAGGATTACGTTTAAATATGCCCCTTCCTGATGCGATCCTTTGTGCCAATTGGCTGATGAATTTTGCTACATTAAGGAACTCAAATATTTTTTTTTCAGTGTATGGAATTCATTTTTCTTTTATTTATGTTAAAGCTCATTCAATTTTATTAAATACAGCTTARTTAGCTTTAAAAATAATGAAATTTAAATGCCTCCCCCTGCTCGTTGATGCATGTGCGGCATCTTACCAAAAAGTTGTTCATTACTGCTTTGAGAGTTGAGACAGGAATAGCCGCAATTGTTTCTCGAATGGATTGC
>NW_017535358.1:0-1283 GCF_001853355.1 Bactrocera latifrons
GACGATAGCAATCCATTTTCTTTGAGCGAGAATACCTTTGTGCAAAATTTTCGATTAACTCGTGAAACTTGCCGCCGCCTAATTGATGAACTGGCCTCACATGATAATCAGAAAACGTCACTACCTTTAACTGTAAGGGTTCTAGCAGCTTTGGACTTCTTTGGACATGGCTCATACCATAAATGTGTAGGTAACAACGTCAACTTGCCCATGAGTMAGTCGTCCCTTTCGAGAAGTGTGCCAGCTGTAGCAAAACGTATTGTGAAGGTGAAGGGAGGAGGAATAAAGTTTCCCAGTTCAACAGAGGAAGAAACTTTTATAAAAACGGTGCAAGTATTATTGTAATATAAATAATAATATGCTAATTTAAGCTAATTTATTAATAAATATATTCCAGATTTTTTAGAAAATTTGGAATAAAAAGCACCATATCAGCAACTGACTGCACGCATATTGCTATCATTGCTCCACCATCAAATAATATCGAACGTCCTCTTAATWTATATTTAAATAGAAAGGGATTCAAGAGTATCAATGTTGAAGCAGTAAGCTTTGTTTTTGCAWGCACATACATATGTATATGGGAATGCAATTTTTGAATATATTGTTTTTTAGGTTTTCGATCACCGTTTATGTTTTACATTTGTAAATGCCAAATTTCCGGATGCAACACACGACTCTGGAATTTGGGGGACTTCTGACCCACGAGAACATCTCATTCGTCAGCATACTAATACATCTGAGCAACAACTGAGAGAATCTTGGCTTCTTGGCGATCAAGGTTATCCTCTAGAATCGTGGCTTTTAACACCAGTACCCATAAAGAGCAAAAATACAACAAATTAAAGTTCTGCAAGAAACTCTGAATAAAGAGTGCATTTGGTGTTTTAAAATCTCGCCTCAGATGTTTGTTGAAGCACCGAGTTCTACATTATTCACACGAAACTTCCGCTTTGTTTGTTAGTACTTGCGTTATGTTGCATAATATAATGACGAAAGCTGGCATTATGTTGAACGAAATAGATGACGGGGTTGCAGAAGATGTTGATACTCCAATTAATGATTGTAACTCTTCGCAGTACATGCGAGAATTTGAAAGAACATGATCAAGATATATATAAACTCTTTAGTTATATATATACAGACACCAATCCATATATGTACATATATAAATATTCTCACAATTCGACTTTCGCAATACACTACTTATTTGCATTATTTGGTTATTTATTTATCCTTTTTGTTAAAAGAAAACAAATTGAAATTTGTATTTCATTTTTTTT
>NW_017535358.1:1883-3061 GCF_001853355.1 Bactrocera latifrons
TGCTTAATTGCAGAGGACTACCGGTGGGTGATGTAATTGCACATTCAACCGTTTGCTCAATTGGCSTTAAACCAAGGCTTTGTACATTTGTATCCCATCTACAGCAGCCGAACCAAATGTAGACAAAGCCATTTCTTCAAAGTCCGTCATCGGCTTGGAACTTTGACCTCCACCTGTGATTCATTTTCAATCGCCTTGCACCAGTGCGCAGTTGGCTTTTCCAAACGCCTAACGTCTACAAATTAACACAATATAAAGAAATATACGAAATATAAACTAAAATGTTATCTCTTTCCATTTTACAGCACTTCGTATTGGTCCTATGCACGAATTATGCTCATCTGCCAGCTGCTGCCACAACTCCTTCACCATTTCTGGGTGTGCTTGGCAAAATAAAACATATGCCTCCAGTTGCTCGTGCGTAGCTCTATCGTGTTTGGGTTTACTATCAAATAAAAGTTAAATTATAAATTTTGTTAATAAATAAAATTTGAAAACTTACGTTGCAGAACAGTCCATTTAACGAATAATTTGAATAGAAATCAGCTCTTTTCTATTTACATTATTTTGTTCACCACACGTGTGGGGAAAAGCTTTATGAATTGAAGCTTTTACTTTTATCAAGATTGCCACAGAATACCAAAATATTTGAGTTGCTGAATGGATTTAAATATTTTATTAATTTGTCAAGTGCACAGAATATGGGTACACATACGTGTTATTTAAAAAAAATTATTTCGTTATTTATAAAAAAATAGTTTGGGAGCTATGCTCTTTTGTTGATTCATATATTAGAACTAACTATTACAATTAATTACACTTAAGCCTACGTTTGCGGCTAAACGGGTATGGAATTTGCTGACGCTGCGCTTCCCACAGGTTGCCACTACACGTGTCGCACTCTCAGCGATTTAATTGGTGTCGTATTMTATTGCTTTGTATCATATGATATTAATTTTTCATTCACCGTCGAACTGTTATCGTAACCGGTTGCTTTTCGCTCTTTGCTTATTGAGTTTGTTAAAACGGTTGTTATATTACGCTCGTGCTTTGTTTGTGCATTAATTTTTTATCGTTTTATATCTTTTCAATCACTTAATTTCTTAATTTGTTAAACTAAAATTCGCGCTTACTATGGCCCCTGGGGCCACCAAATTTATATATTTTGTAATTATATC
>NW_017535358.1:14356-18815 GCF_001853355.1 Bactrocera latifrons
AAATTTTTCATATGATACTTTTTAAATGTGTGGGGTTCTAACTTTTATCTGTAAGTGCATGTGCCTGTACATCTGTGCCAGCCGGTTTTGATGAGTTGTTTAGTGAAGACTTGTGGTGTGATGTCTTTATGTGGGGGTCGCGTTGGTGTGGTGTGTTGTCGTCCAGTGACATGTGTGGAAGGAGGGAAYACTGACTCCCCTAGCACAAGTCAATAATGCAGAATTAACCAAAAATTACGCTGCACTCGGAACCAAAACAACGAAAAATTTCTTAAATAATTAACATATCGCCAACCGTTGGGACAATAGCGTCAAGTTAGATCAGCGCTGATCCAACCTAATGTGAACGACTTTTATGAGCAGGTCGAAAGTATTTCTTTCCAAGATGCCTCTAAATTAAAAAAGGACAACAAGCCATTTTCCAATGTGGAAGGAAAAGGATTTCTACAAATGATGAATAAACTGGTYCCGCTTTTTAAAGTTCTAAGTATATAAACAATAAAATTACGAGTGGATAATAAATATAAAACGATGTCTTCAATTTTCAAAGAGACAATGGAAAATAAGTCCATCYTTGAGGTAATAATGGATTTTTTGAACAATTTACGTTTGTTGAGTGGGACGTTGGGAATAATCGAACTATACGAACGTATAAAGTAGTTTAGTTAGAAAAAAATATGTCTAGGCTTTTCAACGAGTGGAACGTTTCAATAAATAAAGTTTCTACTTGGGTAACTAATAATATACAACCATGATGAAATTAAATAGAAGCTCGTTTGGCGAAAAAATAATACCCTTCTTGGCTCACACCCTTAATTTGTTTATAACGCAATCAGTAGATAAGTCCACGAAAGTGTCAACGTTGATCACGAAGTGTGCGACATTGTTAAGTTGATTAGAAGAAGTGTTAATAGAAGTGATAAATTGCGGAAGAAATAAAAAGACGCCGGAGCTTCTACCAAGAAAGTTATTATTGAAATAAGAACGCGATAGAGTTGATATTTTTATATGTTAGAGAGAGTGTCTCACTCGCCCAGAAATACCCTCTTTGGTTAATGTCTCCAAGCTGAACAAAATTAAGAAGGTTATTGAATTATTAAAGTGTTTTGAAATTGTGACCAGAGAGATTTCTGCGCACTTATTTTTTCTAAAATCAGAAGATATTGTAAAATTCTTGTGTGTACATACATATGTATATGTCATAAAAGAGTTTTGCAAGAAAACACAAAAAAAAAATACTGCACGTTCAAGTTAAAAAAAATAATACTATTAGCTCGTAAATGTATCTTTGTTTATATTATGAACTACTATGTTCAAACGTAACTATGCAAAAAGGATATTCTTAACAAATTGAATGTCGAACCAATTTTTGTTAAACCCATATTATTCTGATAAATTTTATCATTAAACCTGCAAAAATTGTGCCATATCGCGTCGTATMAAAACATGACAAATTTGAATGTCAAATACCCTTGTCACCTGACGTGTCAGGCAATGCGAGCTCAACGCTAGTATTACCACTTTGCTGCCGGAATGATTGGTGTCCTCCCTAAAAGAGGCTGCACTTCGGAGAAATATAGTACGTCCAATGGCAACCACTTCTGCATGCAAAACACTGCACTAAAACAGTATCCTTAAACAATTTCCCTTCCAAGCTTTCAACCATCTGTAAAAAAATTCACTGCGTCGGTCCTCAACATTGTCTCATCGCTAGTCAGTGTGAGAGAAGAAAAAAGGCATCAGGGTATACTCTACGACGCAGGGCTATAACTTTTTAGGAATACTTTTGAAAATGGAGAGAATTTGTGAAGGTTCCTGTGTGAATCCTTTCATTAACTAAACTTCTCTGAGTGCTATATCGATCATTGCAGCAATATCCACAGGAGCTAACATGTTATGTGTAGAATGGCATTATGGCCTCTTATAATAGGACCACCAATAATTATTGGTGTAGTCAGTAGGGCACTGCAAAGGCCTATTGAAACCGCTCTTCAACACGTCAAGCTTCATAGCAAGTGCAGCTTTCTCACGCGTTCTCTACAAGACGTATACCTTATACGTTTATTATTGGCTTAACCACGTTTTCATAGAGCCTAAAACACCATCTCAACATAGAGGCCCTATCTCTTACTTGCAGCTTCTCTACATCAGCGAAGGCACCGATTCCTTCCTTACTCTGTCTGTCTGCGGTCCCAGTTCGTTTCTCTATTCAAAATTTGGTAAAATACACGCCTCAAGTACAGGACTTAATCTAACACAGTTCGCTATGGGGGTCAACCAACTGCACGACATTTTGATTATCCGCTGTATCTGTGGCAGTATGCTGTTAAAAGAAAATTTAACGCTTTCGAATGAACTTAACACCCATACGCGACAACGTTTATTCAGAAGTTCTGTGAAGTCTGTCTTCCCCAAGCTCCCAAAGTGACTCAGATATGTTTTAGAAACCGAATGATTTCAATTAGGGTCTTTTGCAAACCGAAATATTTCATTAATTTGAAGTCTTTCTACGTCTCATGGAAACAAATATTTACAGCAAGTGATACTGTTTAAATATTTTTATTGATTTTTTAACTTTGTAGCATATAATCGAGAAATAGTAACACCACATATTAAGGCATCAGGAATATCACATTATCTGCAGCAAGGACCAGTGTTACAATTTCTAGATCACCGAGTTAGTACCAATAAGACAGTCGCCAGTGAGAACTTCTTTCCATGCAGTGAGATGAACGTCTTACGTTCTATTTTATAGCAGAAAAATATCATTATCGCATAAGTGTTTTTTGTCAACTAACGCCTATTGAGCTCATACAAGGTTTACAAATCCAGCTAAAAATGCAACAGGCCTCCGGAGTCTGATCAAATCAGAGTAACGGTAATAATCGTTCCGAACTAACCAGTTTTGCAGTTTCCAGCGATTTCGCTATGGCCAGGCGCCCAAACCTATCTGATATTGTAACTATCTGATAAGTAACTTAAAGATATTGAGATAATTCATGGTAAAAAAATACTTTTTTGCGAATTTATTTCTTAAATATGGATTGCGTGATTTTATTCGGACCTTTTGTTCATTAATGAACATACTTTTAAAAGCACAGGGTAATTTTGTTTCGTCAGTTTTATACTCTTGCAACCAGCTGCTACAGAGTATTATAGCTTTCTTCATCTAACGGTTGTATGTATCACCAAAAACTAAGCTAGATAGATATAGCGCTATACATACATATATATAGTCGTCATCGGACAGTGAAACTGCAAAGACTTGTTTATTGTGATCAATGCTACTCTATTCTTTCGCAATAAAAAGCACCAATAACATAAGTGAACAAAGAAACGTCCGTTATCAGTACATCTGCTTACCTGATGCATATGTGCTAAAATTTGCATCATGAGTAGTGACGGCGGTATTGAAGCTGTTATGGATTGGCAAAGAATTGAGACAAAAAAGACAAACAAACGGCCTATTCGCAGCTCATCAAACGTTTCAAAGAAAAAACTATTGTTATACCCAACACAACGACCAATAATTCAAATCGATTTGCTAAACTTACGATTTTTGATAGCAGAATGGAGACGGAGGAGGATAAAGAGGAAGCTTGAAATGTGTAAAAGAAAACACAAAAAGAAAAAGATGAATMAACTGAGCGAAATACTACTCCCAAGCCTCCGCCAATAATACTAGCTAACGTTACTGATATTAATAGCGGGATTCTGTAACCAGTCTCTAGTCTCTATTTGAGACATTTTGTRGTAAAATCTAAATTTGTGACTAGTTACTATTCACTAAACAGTCTCTAGCTTTAGTCTCAAAATATTGCCTCAAATTTGAGACCTGGTAGTTAACAAGTCACAAAACCAAAAAGAACTCTTGTCTGCCCTTTTGAATATACTGATTATTTTTTATATTTTGTAAGCAACTCAAACACGAAAAGGTTAAAAATAAATACATTTTACATAAATTTCGTTAAAGTCAACATATATTTTTATTTTTTTATTGATAATTATGTTTTTTGACTATGTTATCGAAAATTTAATATTTGTTATCGACATATTTATTTTCATTCAAGTATAAAAACATCTCTGAATAATAAAATGTAATAGAGTGTGTGACTATCACTTACAGAATAGCAAAATCGTCTCAAGTCTCAAGTCTCAAAAATTGTCTCTGTCAAATTTAGAGACTAGATACTGTATCACAGTACAGAATCGCACGGTAAGGGTATGCTAAGTTACATATCGAAAACTGTTTCCAAAGAAGATTTTACAYATAAGTCACAACGAGATGGTCAAATACGCGTTATGATTACGTCAATGGATACTTATAGAAAGTTTATAACAACAATTAAGAAAGACGAGATTTTATTTYACACATATCAGTTAAAACAAGAGCGCTATTTTAGAGTTGTAGTTAAAAAGGAAAAGGAGGATGGGGTCATGTGTAGAAGTTCACGCCAGT
>NW_017535359.1:0-1460 GCF_001853355.1 Bactrocera latifrons
TGAGCACAACACAAGAGGATATGCTGGACAGATTTTCATCCTTACCCAAAGCCGTTCGAATTGTAGCATATTTGTTCAGATTCTGTTCGAATGCCAATAAATCACAACAGTCATACACAACGTTGGAAATAACTCCAGAAGAGTTCAACACTACCCGCACGAAGCTAATCATTTTATCCCAAAAGAAGTATTTCCAGGAAGAGTACAAAGCTTAACCCACAAAACCAGCCTACCCAAAAAAAGTAAAATTTTGACCCTAAAAGCTTTAATCGATCCCAAAGGAATAATGCGAGTTAATGGTCGGTTGAGCAATTCAGCGGCATTATCATACAACGAGSGTTATCCGATTATACTACCCTATAGCAGTCGATTAGCCAAACTACTCTCCCACTTTACCCATCTAATAACCCTTCATGGCGGCAACCAACTAGTCTTACGACTTATGCGTTCAGAATTTTGGATACCGAAGCTGAAAACCCTCATCAAGTCTACCATACATCAGTGCAAAACTTGCGTTTTGCACAAAAAGCGCAACACTACTCAGATTATGGCAGCATTACCCGCAGAACGTACCACATTAACTCGTCCATTCGCAGCAACAGGARTCGATTTCGCCGGCCCCTATGACATAAAAAATTACACCGGCAGAGCATGTCTGATCACAAAAGGTTATGTATGTGTATTTGTTTGTTTTGCAACCAAAGCAACACATCTAGAGCCAGTAAGTGATCTCACCACCAACGCATTTATGGCCGCATTCGCACGTTTCTTTTCCAGGGGCGGATGTCCCGCCGATCTCTATTCGGACAATGGTACTAATTTCGTTGGAGCGTCTAAATTTTTAATTAAAGATCGGCGAGAATTGATGAAGTCATTGAAAACTCAATTAACAACTAGTGAAGCACACCAAAACATCAACTGGCACTTTAATCCTCCAGGAGCTCCACACATGGGTGGACTCTGGGAAGCAGGAGTGAAAAGWTTAAAGAGCCACTTGAAAAAGGTGTCTCAGACCCAGAAATTCACTTTCGAAGAACTAGCTACCCTTTTAAGCCGAATCGAAAGTTGCTTGAATTCTCGCCCTTTAAGCCCATTAAGTGAAGACCCAACAAATTTAGAACCCTTAACTCCAGGCCATTTCTTAATAGGTACCCCTTTATTAATCCCAGCAGAACCCAACTTGGACTTGGTCGCATCGAAGAAACGTATCCCGGTGCAGACAATAAAGCAAGAGTAGTTGACATACGTACCTCTCAGGGAACAATTATCCGCCCAATAACCAAAGTAGTCACTTTACCAAATAATTAATCTTATTTTCTTATAGTGACATGGCCCCTCAAACCAATACGAAGCCAACTTGCAGTCGCCAAAGCAGCATTAACTGATTCCGACTGGCATGTCGAAGTTAACTGCCTTTTGACGCACGATTTACCCACCCGACCCTATAACCGTGACTTAAG
>NW_017535359.1:2270-9639 GCF_001853355.1 Bactrocera latifrons
TTAGTAATAAATAAAATTTTAACTATTTTCATTCACTTTTCCATGTAAATATATATATATATTTTTTTTTCTTTGTCTCTGTAGTGCCTTTCTTTTAGACTCGAAGGACCATGTAATTTTGTACGTAACAGATTTTTTATTCTATTTGTCACCATTTCCGCACTCACCGTATAGGTATCCAATTTAAATATAAAAAAAGACCCGTTTACACTTTAGTTGTTGATTTCACTTTCTAATTAATTATGTATTTATTTATTTCCTCACAACAAAGGTATACACAATGTTCTAATTCTGAACAAAATGTTCGCAAAAAAAAAAACGGAAAACTTTCGCCTCAACGATGGGGTACAAAATGTTTTAATTTAAGAATAGTTTAAAAGTAAATGTTCACCAAAGGGAATCGAGTTGATCGGATGGATGTCGAATCGCCAGAGTGTTTTTTTTTTTTATCAAGTTGCCTGTCCTTTTGTTCGGCGAAAGTAGATGATGGGGTGTGTGTGTTAGAGCGTGGTGTATAATGCGAGAAAAATTATGATAAGTGTGGGGATGTGCCAATGTTGCATACAAGGATGTGTGGGATGGTGTTGACGGGCAGAAGTGGGAAGGTTGATACCCATTTAGCTATCCAGGCAAGATTTTAGCCCAGTAATCGCTGAAGTTGTTGCAGAGTAGCTACCACGTTATTGAGACCTGTTTTAAGGTGGGTTCGTGGCCTAATACGCTGCCGCCGTGTTGCGTTGTGGTGGTGTCGCGGACGCGAGTCGTCCTGAGTGGTTATTGGCCTTCGCTGTTGCTGTCGTTTTGAACTTGTGCATATTTGCGATGCATAAGGTGGCAAATGGACACCTCTCTGGTATAATTATACGAATTTGAATTTGCAAGCCGACCATTCGCACGAATCAAACCGCTCGAATCTGGGAATGGATTCAATACTAATAGTGAGTTCGTTTTATCAATCGGAATCAGTCCTCTTAATGATGATATGTCGCGGTTGAAGTAGCGCGTTTGGGTTGATGCTAAATTTAATGATAAATATACATCTTTTGAAGTGGATAGAAGAAAATCACAAATTTTTTTCATTTTATAACAAATAAACGTTGTAACGACTATAACCGGATGCACGGATGCTATAACTATTAATTTTTTACAATGTTATTCGTTAGTTATGTTAATTATTAAAAGCTCGACAATGTTAGAAGCTACAAAATGTTAAGTTTACATTTTTGATCATTTTAAATTCACCACAGTTTTACTCAATGTTTGAATACTTATACTGTAATCCTTTTATATTAACTTTGCTCAATTTGACTATTTAAGTAAATTGAGCTTTGAATGCGTTAACTCGAATAACGAAGGCGTTAAACGAAAATAAAATAACAATAAACCAAAAATTCTTCAACAACAAATGTTCAGCATTACTGTCAGTTTCGTTTTGCTGAGAAGATCACCTGATTCGTATGTTAAATTGTTGCTGCATTCAAGTATAGAGTTGCTGTTGTTATCCCTCGAAGGTCCCGCAAAAAGCACGTAGTTGTTGCATAGAAAACATTGGCTTTAAAACTAGGCTTGGCTATACTACGTTGTTAGTGTTGTTACTTTTCCAAACTACAGTTGCATACTTTTGGGCTTAAGTGCATTGCTGCTATATTTTCCTTTCTTTTGCGTACTGTTACTGATCCTGTTAATAAATCGGACAATATCCACCTCAACAAGTGCATAAGAAAAGTGATTTCGATTAGCACAAAGGTTTGATTACTTTAATGAGCAGGATAAGGCAAAGGCTTAATACGCAAATGGAGACTAGCGCAGATGTTGCTAACCCTAATGTTAATGTGGATGTTACAGCKGATGTTAGCCAAACAAATAACCTTTCTAATGTTACGTTAACAGAGAATCAATTTAGGCAGCTGCTAGGAAATCTACACGTACACGCATAGAACGTATATTTATAGAAAAGGTTCACAATATCAAMAATTTAGGGATATTTAAATTTTGGGATATTTACTGTTTTGGATGAGTGCGTTTCACCACAAAAAATTATTAGCGCCTTTCACCACATAACATTAGGGGCACGACAATAACAGAGCTGAGTAGTTGGTAGAGCCAATGGGAAAAAATATGTTAATTTCAATGCTTAGAAATGTATGCTTACAGATTCGTATATTTACAATGCGCAAACGACTGCATATAATTTATACACATATGTACATACATATGTATGTATATTTTCTATATATTTTACACCAAAGCACACAAGCATGTACGTACAAATTGAAGTATGCCATGATGAATTCCTTAACATCTTTGGAAATATTATATATAATAAAGTCATACCTGCATTATTACCCATGTAAATCTTTAAATAATGTAGGTTTGATAAGATATATAATATATGTACATACATATTAATTTACAGGTCTTTAAAAGTTTTGATAACATGTTAAAAGACGAAGCGGTCGCACATATTCACGTACATATGTATGTGTGCATGTAAACAAAATAAAACCATACGCATAATGTTTGTAAATTTGTCTACCCACAACTTTGTATGAAAATGTGTACACTTATTACTTCATGCGAAATCTTCGTTTGACGGGTAACCAATGGCTGGAGCCCAAGTTTTTTCAACAAGTCAGTGTGTCGAAGCATCACAACATTGTGTTGTTGGTAGAAAATCCGAGTTGTGCCGAAAACACAAACGAACGATCGCCAATTCAAGAACAAACCGGCATAAATATGTATGTTTCTGTATGAGCTTGCATACATATCGACGCAGAATTTTGCAAGCCGCGTACAAATATTTTTGCATTCATTGACAAATACAGTCAATCCCGGTTATGTGCCACAATCAAAGATACAGATTTTTGTGCTTTGTTAAAAATAAAAATATAATATGGCACATAAGCGGGTGCGTATACTTAAGCGAGTGGTACATAAAACAATAATTTCCATGTATTTCAGAAAATCAGCAAGATATGGGCAGTTAAGAGAAATGATTTTCATTTAGGCGGAATACTACTTAACCGGGATTCACTGTACACATAAATCAGAGGAATATTGAATATTTTCTTTGGCAGATTTCTTGACTTGAATTTCGACAAATACGCTATGTTGTAAATTTTATTCTATACTTATATTTGCAGGGTTATCGCTTTTTCCTTCTCATACAAATATCAGAAATTGTTCAATTTATGATTTTTAGCTTTTGCCAACGTCGAGAAAAGACGGTTGTTGGCAAAGGCATGCTCGGGGAAATGTAATGGTATTTGTTTTTATGAATGAAGCAAGTTTGCCTGTTGAAAGTGCGCTTGCCTTCATGAATGAAATGTTGTTGTTGTGTGCTTTTTTACAAATTTGGGCATCGACTATTTGGCTGTCATATTGACTTGTAACGCTGCTGATGTTATTTGAAACCATCGTTGTTTTTGTAGAACATCATTCGTAGTTTTTGCGTGCGACATACATATCTACATGGGAACGCATATAAGTATGTATGTTGTGTATGCATTATTTGTATGGGAATGTCATACGCACATATTTACATATGTACGCATATAAGTATGTTGGTTTGTGTAAGTTAACACGAAACATATTCATAATTATAGCTGACGCTAATATTTTAATAACAAATATAGCTGAGCTAATATTTCGCGATCAGAAATAAAGTTATAGCTGACAGTAATATTTTCGTCAACAACAGGAAGCGAACACCCGCCACGAGCCGCAATGGTGCAATTCCACAGAACTGCAAGTTACAGGACAGGTAGATTAAGGTTACTTTTAGCTTAAGAAAGAATATGTAAGTCAGTTGCAATTAAAAGTTTAATAAAGAAGGTCATACGGACCCAATTAAAATAAAACCACTTTTTTTCGGAGCTCTAGCAAAAAGCCCGATAACTTGTATGCATTAATTGTCCGGCAATGTCGTACACATATGAATATGGATGTATGTATGTATGTACATATAGCAGCAGTGCGCGCACACTTTTTACWGATAAATGATAATATCACGATTTGAATTTGAATTGTACTTACATATGTATGTATATAACTATGTGCTGATATGTAGATACTGTCATCACTATGACGTGTGATCTCTATTTCTTTTACATATACTCATACACTTGTTCATTTTCGTCTATGTATYCATATTCATTCATTTTCTGTATTTGTTAATTTTGAGTTCAAGTTTGTATTCAATGCTAATGTAAAGTTAGTTGACAAGAAGTAATAAAACCGAAAGGTCCATTTGACAAGAAGCTGAGTGTCAATATCAGAAGTGGGATGAACAAACTGTACCTATACAAGATGGACTACAATTTACTTAACATGGCGCAGTTGAAACAAGCACTGCACTGAATCTTAAGACGTGTGGCAACAAAGCGAAATTAGTGGCCAGATTCCAGGAACTGAGCGGGGATACGGTTAGACCAGTCATAGAGGTCTTGATTCCAGTGGATACAGCAGGTGTCTCCAGGAGAGATGATGGTAAGGAGGAGCCGTCGAGGGGCGACGATACAGTCAGGACGCAATTGGAAGTGCAGGTCAGTAATCTGTGTAGTGTTGTGGAGTCACTGGCCGCACAGTTGCAGGCTCTTCGTCCAACAATGCCGAATGTGCCAGACGCCGGCACATCTTTACACGCTAGCAACGTACCGTTATGCGAGGCGCACATTTCACCATGTACATCGTACGCGCTGCCGCCGCAGCCACATATGCGGTCAGCGCCGCCGCCGATATTCTCTTTGTCACCAGGGCAACCGAGTACTCCACTAACACAACAGTATTCAYASCAACAGTTTGGTATGCCCGTACAAACAACTTCAACGTTCGCTGCGCAGTCGTATGCAACAACACAATCAGGTATTTACGCCAGAGCACATCATCTAACGGCGCCGTCTGCGTACATGAAYAGAGCAGTGCCGTTGCTGTACCMTYCATGTTTGAGAGCAGAAGAAGCAGCGAGTTTATCGGTGGCAAGAGAGAGACGCGTTTATTCACCTAACGAAGTAGCATCAGTGTTGCCAGAGTTCGATCCATGCGACAACATCTATTCATCTGTACAATTCATCGAGAGAGTCGGGCAGCTAAGAAACTTGTATGGTTGGGAGGACGCGTTGCTGATATTCTCCGTTCTCAGTAAGCTCAAGGGTGTAGCAAACCGGTGGGCTAACGCACAGCCTGTGTTCCGCGAATGGCATAAGTTTGTGAGTATATTCCTAACTGATTTCCCTTACGTACGAAATTCTGCCGACGCTCACATTCGGCTAATGAACGTAACAATAGGAAGAGGGGAAAGTGTTATCGAATTTTATTACAAAATGCTCGCAATGGGTCGTCGCGATGGAATCGATGACTGTTCGATAATTCAATATACGATTAATGGGTTGAGTGRTGATAACTTGCGCAAGACATTAAGCGCAATGCGATTTGCAAAATGTGCAGATTTGTTGCAATCAATACTGAATATACCGACCATTAATAAGAGTCGCTATGGTAGGTCAAATGAATTTGTTTCAATGCGGGTTCCACAGCAAATGCCAACTGCTGTCGTTGAATCAAATAGAAATGGTATTGGGCCTGTTTGCTATAATTATAGGGAAAGGGGCATATCGCCCGAAATTGCAAGAAACCAAGAAATAAATTTAGTGAAGTGAATCGAACTGAGCATGTAAATCAGATAGTGAGTGACGAGTCCATTGAAGTGACAGAAAACAGTGGTGCATCAGTAAACAAAATTGTTCCTAGTAAAAAATGCACAGAACTCCGTAAGGATGTCATTATCAATTGTCAAAAGCATGTCAGCTGCAAAGGCGCTCATTGACTCGGGTAGCGGCAGGTCGCTTGTTAAGCGTTCAATTGTAGGGAAGTGTGGTGAAAGTACATCAACATGTTTTGAAAAGCTGATTGGTTTTGCGGGAGGTGAGATAGTTTGCAGGGAAAAGGTGTCGGTGAAAGTAAAATTTGATAAGATCACGCGTTTAGTTGATTTATTGGTTATAAATGATGACGTAATGGATTACGATGCCATAATTGGTATTGACATACTGTCAAAGGGAAAGGTGGTAATTGAGGGAGGTACGTGTACGATAATGGCAATTGAAAGAAGTGACATCGACGTAGGGAGTAAGTTGCAGTTTAGGGTTGAGCAAGAACTACTTGAGTTGTTAAATACGTACGCACATTGTTTTGGAGAATGGCTAATTGAGTTAGGGAAATCGAAGCGGTTCAAAATGGATATCCAGGTAACGTCACCGAGGCCGATTTCGAAAAAGCCGTATGGTATCCTCATTCCAAAACAACGTGTAGTAGAGGGCATTATTGAAGAGTTGCTACAGCTAGTGATAATTCGCAGGTCTTCCTCATCGTACGCTTCACCAATTGTGTTGGTGCGTAAGCAAAATGGGGAGGACAGATTATGTATCAATTTCCGGGAGCTAAATGCGATAACAGAGAAACAGCCATGGTTGATGCCCACGGTAGATGGAGTTTTAGCCACGTTGCCAAGCAAGAAATATTTCACGACGTTAGACCTCATGTCAGGATACTACCAGGTAGAACTGAAAGAAAGTGCTAAACCTTTCACAGCGTTTGTGACTCATAATGGCCATTACGAGTTCAACCGAATGCCGTTTGGGCTTCGGAATGCGCCATGCGTGTTTCAACGAATAGAACCGTTGGGGAATAGAGTGGTGTGTTATGTGGATAAGGT
Organism: Bactrocera latifrons; assembly: GCF_001853355.1. Taxonomy (NCBI): domain Eukaryota; kingdom Metazoa; phylum Arthropoda; class Insecta; order Diptera; family Tephritidae; genus Bactrocera; species Bactrocera latifrons. Next base: position 8,983 of record NW_017535359.1, read on the forward strand.
TGTTATAGCGACGGATACAAGGCAAGAGAATGTGAAGTATTTAGAGCAATTTTTGCAAATTATTCAAGAGGAAGGGTTAACGTTGAGGCTTTCGAAATGTTCATTTCTTCGTTATAGCGWGAATTTTTTGGGCCATGTGGTAGACGCGAATGGTATTCAACCGGGGACTGTGAAAACGGCAGCCATGAGAGAGTATCCGACACCGAGTAGCCAGTTAGATGTTCGACGCTCTTTGGGTTTGACAGGATTTTTCCGCAAATTTGTGCCTGGGTATGCCAAACCGCTCACCCAGCTTACGAAGAAGAATGCAGAATTCGTATGGACCACAGCATGTGAAGAAGTATTTCAGCATCTGGTTCGGTCAGTGACAACAGCGCCAGTCCTCGCCATATACGACGTCTCGAAAGAGCATGAGCTGCTCACTGATGCTTCCAGTGTTGGCGTCGCCGCAATTCTTCTTCAGACAGAAGCCAATGCAAGTTTGCAGCCGATCGCTTACTACAGCAGGGCGTGTACAGCCCAAGAAGCGAAATATCATGCCTACGAACTAGAGGTGCTTGCTGTTGTGGAAGCGTGCCAGCGTTGACACCACGAAAACTCGGGACGAGTTTTGTCAGGAGAGGCCGAGTTGTCATCACTATGACGTGTGATCTCTAT
>NW_017535360.1:0-2125 GCF_001853355.1 Bactrocera latifrons
CACTGTCATATCGGCAGAATCTGCGGTTTGAACGTCGACTTGGTAGCGATCGTAATATAAAAACACAGTGGTTTAAAAACAGCAATTACTACAATCACAGATATCGAAAAATCGCAATATCACTCATCTCTAATACTTTGAACTGTATAGATATCTGATGACAGATGCTTTTCTCGCGGCATTTACTTCCTAGGCTTCCTATCAAAAGTCCTGAGCGATAATGGCAAAACATTCATTGGAGCTCAACGAGAAACAGAAAAGCAGTTTGTGGATTTACTAAAACAAGTGTCACCTGAAATCATACAAAAGTACGCCCCAAGGTCTCATTTGGAAATTTAAATCCTCAAGCGCTCTTCACATGGGCGGTTCATGGGAACCAGCTGTACAACGCTTCAAATCAAATTACAAATTCAGTTATGAAGAATTCACGACGTTATTAAATCGAATTGAAGCCGTTCTTAATTCATGGCCGCCTTAACTCCAGCCGTAACTGCCATAATACCGTTGGAAAAAACGAAGCGCCAAAACTTGGTGATTGTGTTCTCATCCATTATGATTGTCTCTCCCCTATCGATTGGCGGCTTGGCCGCATAGAAAAGCTATATTACGGCTCCAACGGTCGCATACCAGTCGTTGATCTCCGTACTCGAAATGGAACCGCTCGACAGCTGTGCTTTCCGATGACCGCTCCGMTGACTGCGACACAGCAAACCGCAAAAATTCAACCGATGCTACCGCAATACAATAAACTAATCAAATGAAAACAGTCAAAAGTAACAAAGAAAACGAACAAAAATGGTCAATCATTATGATGACCACATGTCGTTGTAAGATTATCCATGTCAAATTGTTTGACAGATACGCTAGTCACAGCAACGTCAACCGTTCGGTCGACTCATTGGCTAATCAGTCGCCTAGGAGGACGGGATGGCTAAATGAGTCTCAAACCCCCTCACAATATAATACTTTCACACCGTACACATCACATGCACCACATCTTACATCCCACATACATAAGGACGCCATACAAAAAATGACAAAAGGAACCGACGGACGGAGCACCTYCTCTTTATATGATTTCGATACGAACTCGCACACATCATTATCGTTTGCGATCCTCCGGGCTTTTTTAGTTTCAACTTTCTTTGCACATTTTGCATTTTCATTTCTTCGATTACAAGGTGAGAGCCGCGAAAACATACAAATTTACACCTGTAAAACAAAACCAAAATAGATACCACATCGATAAATATGAGAATATTGCCACCTGAGAAATTTAACACGCTAGATAACATTTAACTGTGAACACCTTAATCGTGGTGGTGAGTGTGAAAACAACCAAATGCGTAAGGAAAAGAAAAAAATKAGTTTACTTGCCACATAACACAATATCAAATTGAAATAAAAATAYCAGAATGACYCTGTGCATAAATATCTTGGATATTATCTGGACTGTACATCTATACTTCTTGTATCTTCCGGCTGATTTTAAAAATCAATTTTAAAGATAGGTTGAAAAATGAAAAGAACATATTATCTTGTATATATTGTAAATTACATACAGTCATGTGAAAAATAATAGGGACACTTGCTTGAAAATAGCTAAAAAATAAAATCTGACTTATTTTAAAAAAATTATCAAAAATGTAACATGCAATTGGTTGCTGGGATGTCAGTGAAGTAAAGAACCGTTATCAAAGAAAAAATATTTGACGTCGTTTCGCAGCTGTTGATCACTTTGTGAAGTAAGGTCATTTTTGAGTGTGCGAAATAATAGGGACGGGAATATTAAATTGGTGTTAGTTTTGAAATATTGTTATTCTTAAAAATTTTTAAGCAATAAAGGTATTGTATATGAGATTTAATATAATCATAAATTGAGAAAGTTAACATATAATTTAATTTTGTAATTTAAAATGGGCAGAGAACAACACTGCAGCGCTGAGCTGCGTAAGCAAGTAAAACACCTCCACAATCAGGGATTTTCATACCGGAAAGTAGTCGAAAGTAGTTGAATTACTCCAAGAGAATGGTACAGAATGCAATAAAATATAAGCCTCAGAAAGAAATGCGTGGACGAAAATCAAAAATATCTCCAACTCTTGAAACAAATATAATGCGATTT
>NW_017535360.1:2730-9189 GCF_001853355.1 Bactrocera latifrons
ACTTAATGAAAATATTTGGTTTCTTTGCATTTTTACGAAATACCGCCATGTGTCCCTATTATTTTTCACRTGACTGTATATCGGCCAATGAGTGCATTACGTTAATAACACTTCGTAAAAATATGACATTATTTAAATGTATCTTTATTTATTGAATTTGCTTGTTAAGAGAATTTCAATCTATAARCGCATAAATCAACACGTGAATGCTGAACCATCTGCTATAAGGACTATTATTCGTTCTGCAGATCATTTCACCTTTCCCCAAAATAACATCTAAAGGTTTTCAGCCCAACTACTCTATTGGTCTTATCTACTATCTATTCTCAGATATAGGAAAAAGTATTTGTGGGCATCATTCAAACACAACAGAACTGTGCTAATTTAAGTGAATATAAAAAAGCTAATGCTATATATATATTTATATATATATGTATATATATATATATTACACCTTATATTAACGCGCTTTGATGAGCCATTCCCACTCCCCACGAAAACGTAGAAAAATTTGCCGAAGCCTGCTGGATAGTGCAGCAATGTCTTTAGTTCTTTTTATATATTCTACATATTAAGAATATTAAATAAGATGAAATAAGATGAAATAACATAAGAAATATGTAAACAAAATATGGCCCACTAAACATAAATAACAATCTTGAAATGTATTAAACGTACATACATACAAACATATCCCTGCCAGCCACGAGCGTGAAGATTCTAACCACAGTATATGTAGTAGTAACCTTTTCATGGTAGCTTTCTGAGGGGTGAATKGCGGCCATCTTGGATTTTCGGAGGTAACAACGCAGTGCTGTATATACTGAGGTAGTAAATACTTCGCAAATTTATTCTATAAATTAACAAAAACTATAAATATTRTTGCTTAATATAAAAGGAAATTATTTATTAATGACATATATTTACTAATATTTGATTCAAACGCCATAGCGTGTCATGTTTCGCGCATAAAAATATCATTTACTGATAGTCAGATATTCTTTATGTAGTGAGTTCTTRKTAATAAAATGCWGCCCTGTTTTTAGATTTCTCGGTGGTGAGTTTTCTTCTGAATGTATTTGTTTACAATTGACAGACAGAAAACATAAAACAGTTTGCATTCGTAAGTTTTTGAAATATTACTACCAATAGTTTTAATTTAGAAAGAAGAAAAAAGAAGATATTTAGGCATTTGAGGCTGGATTTTTAATACATCGTTCTAATTCTCATCCGTATACTATTTACGAAAAAACTGATAGAAACGGTACAATTATTTCTTTATAAGTATGCGAAATTGCATATAAATGTATACATGTAATTATTTTCAGATTATTTAYTTTATTGGAATATGGTTATTTTTCAATATTTTTGTAAAAAACAAACTTAAAATATAGCCGAAAATATACATTATTATGTCCAAAGAACTTCGACATATTCGATTGAGTACTTTTTGTTTTAATTTTCCATGTGTAACACTGATATAGCCCCTTCAATATTTGATGAATGTACATAAGTACATAAAAAAACTTCGACATAATGTAATATGTTTATACATCTTACCTTAATCTTGCTTTATTTCAGCAACAACACTTACATATATGGTTTTTAATATAAACTTTATTATTAAACTTAATATGTATTCTTATTAAAAACTTCAACATATCTTTCTTTTCAATTTCCAATTGATATTTTCCTATAACGGCTAACGAATTGTCAATTTGTATATGTCAAACGATAAATACCACCCAGGATTGTATTCTACTGCATGCAAAAATTTAGAAATATTTGAAGCGTGTTTAAAAGTTACCCACAAAAAAAAAAACAACTGATTTAACATTAAACATTAAACATCCCAATAAACAGATATGCAAAGTAATTCAATATAATCACTTTAATTTCGTACATACTTGCATTATTTAATATCTTTTATTTTATTTATAAGGGTTTATCGTCAAAATTTAAAATTTATATGTAGCTTAAATGCTAACACAACACCATGAAAGTAGCAAAAAAAAAAAGTGTTACACAACACCGTAAGATTTTCTAGAATTCAGTATATGTATGTAAACAAAGCAAAGGTTTGTTAATGTATATAGTGAGATTCTAACCACCTTTCCCCTCACACGTACGTATACATGTGATCATACATCTCTGATGCGCTCATTCAGCAGTGTCATATAAAAAAGTATATATGTCCTGCTCTAATATCCCCAATMGACAGCTGATGCAGGGTTGCCTTTTCTCTTTCCTAATTTCAAATACTTTTAAAATTCTAAACATTTTAAATTTACATTTTCTCATTTATAAACGTTTTTAGAGAATTTTATTTATTTTAAATAATTTTAAAGAATTACAWATATGTACATATGTTCAATAAAAAATTATGAATATCTGAAAATAAAGATTAATTATATAAAATGATAATAATGCCTTAAAGTAAAGATTAATTAAATAAAAATAATAATAGGATCTGAAAGAAATGAATATAGAATTTAAAAACGATAATAATATCTGAAAAAAAAATTATTATCTGATTATTTGAAATATGAAACAAACATTTGTTTTCACATATTATATTGGATTGTGCAGGCACGCATAAAATACATACTTATGTAATTATTTTTGCGTATTATATTGGACTGCACAATCCAATTTCAAAATACACACACTTATTTTCACACACTTACTTAACAATTTATATTTGCTGCTTCTGATGATATGCTGCTGCTGCTGTTTGCAATTCAGTTCTGAGGAAAGAGTCAATGTGTCGAAGGACCGAAGGACTTTTGGGCCCAGTTGAAGAGCTTATGTACCTTTGACCTAAGTACTGAGATTCCTGTCTCTCTAGAGCTCCTTCCTTTAAAATTTAACTCTGACGTATCCCGATATGTGGCCCAATTGGAGGCTTTGAGAATACGTTCAGGGGGAATTTGCGTAACCTCTACCCTTAGCCTGAATGTCAAGATCCTGTTATCCGATAGTGAACGTTCTGATGACATCCTCCACTATGAGATCGGTCCCGTCATGAGTTCGTCGGTGAGGGTGATGTGCAGCACTTTCCTCCTATTACTAGTGACGACTGTAAGTTCACTACCTATATTCTCAATACTGTTATTATTACTAATAATAAATAAATTCAGGTGAATCTATCCCCTCGAAAATTGCATTCCGTACTACCCCATTCAAGGGAGTTGTTACATTGGTGCACGGATCGGCACACATACGAAAGAAAATTCCGATACGTCAATCGTATATTGCAATAGGTATTATGACATGCGATAGCAAACGGATCGTAATTTGTTTTTATCTCACAATAGTTTTTAAAATCCACATTGCTTTGGATCGTATTTTGAGTTCACAATAGACGTGACACCCTCAAAACCGTTGGAAATTTTCAATAATCTAATTAAATATCAAAATGGATCAGACTTCGTTTTTTTATTTGAGCTCTAGTGAAAAAATAGTGCGGAGATACCTAAGGTAGGTATTAAAAAATATAAATTTAGGGACATGGCAAGAGAAAAAGATATCATCCCACGTAAGTGGCAAGATTTGCTAATATTTTTGSGGTTATGACCCTCGTAATTGCGATTTTGAACACATACAAATAGACAAAGCCTTACCGCAATCGGCCGACTGATAAGAGACTAAATAAAGTATTCTTTATTAAATTTAATTAGAAATTTTATATATCTTTAACCTTGTAAATATAAAAATTAAAAAAAAATACTTCCACTTTCACGAATTTATCTATTACGATTGGCATTTTTAATTCGAATGATATTTCGAATGAACAGATACTTTTATACAGGTATGTCATCATACCRGATTACGATAGAAGCGTTACGATCACATATGTCATAATTCGAAATACAGCTGACGAGTGAGCTCAAAGGTCCGCCGCGCCAGAACCCCATGACGCGGTAAGGTCATCGTTACTTCCCAATTCGGCGACCTTGTTGGAAAGACTATGTTAAAGTACAGCGGAATTTACCTTCTGGCTGCAAATTATCCAATGGGCACGGGAGTCGCAAAACACCCTGGATTATATGGTATCCACATAATTTTGAATACGTTGTTGTTTTTAGATATAAGGCTTTTTATTTTTGTGATCAGGTGGGAATAGTTTGATTGGTTTAAAATGGCATCTATGGTGGATTTACTGTCGCTGCAAATAAAAGTTCTCTTTCGATTCTTAGAGGCAATATGAACCGCTTCACTGTTTCAGCTGTAAATACCGAGCAGTACGAAGGCAAAACAAAGGCAGCTATGATGACGCTGCTGGAGTTATCACTTTTAGATCCGTATCCAAATATACACTCTCAATCATCTCTATATGGTTAAAAATTTTTTTATAAAACTGAACATATTTCGTATTACTGGTAGATTGCTTGCGATATTGTTTTGGAAGCGGAGTTACTAGGGGTTTAATCATTTAAAAACTCTTAAATATGTATCCCGAGTTGTTTGGAAATGATTAGACAACGCGTAATRGTTGAGGGTTTGTTTTATCTGCGTGGACATGCTATTGCATGGCAGAGTGCTATTTACATTCATGACTTTAACTTCGTTTATGCATAGAAACAACTTTGGAATGAGTAACAGTGTGTTATGTGTGGTCCTTTGCAGAATATATGGTAACCCAAATTCTTTTAAAATAGCTTTGTGATGTTGGGAAGGCACGAATACTCTTTTCCTCTGCTATGTATGTATGGGGAATTTGGGTATTTACAAAGGATATGGTGGGAATGGAACAATAATGTTTTCTACAAAAACGAAAAGTGAACCTTTTGATTAATAAAATTTTTACACCAGAAATTTCGAACCATTTGTTGACATCATTTAGTATTTTTAAAAACGCATGATTAACTTGCCTTAAGTTTTTCATTTTTGTAAAGATCACGACATCACCTGCGTAAATAAAGTGTTTAATTTGTGGGTTACTGCTTATTATGGAGCTGACTTTATTAAACCCAATGATAAACAGAGCTACCGAGAGCAGTGAACCTTGAGATTGGCAGTTATTAGCACATACGATAAATTTTCGATGGTACAAGAAAGATTTTACAGTGCCAAACATTTTCTTTTAAATTTTCCAGCACTTAAGTTCACTGAATACCATGTGAGCTCCAACCTTGTCGAAAGCTTTTTCCAAATCCAGACTTAGRTCTGAAACTCTGCCAGCCACGGCTAATAACTTTTCTCAAATTTTTCAATACAACTAAACATTTTTTCTCTATGCACTAACACCAACGCACATTGTCGGGTTATTTTTTGTTTACCTAAATGTCACTCATAATTCCCGTCTTGCTATATGGTGCAGAGGCTTGGACGATGNACTAACACCAACGCACATTGTCGGGTTATTTTTTGTTTACCTAAATGTCACTCATAATTCCCGTCTTGCTATATGGTGCAGAGGCTTGGACGATGTCAACAATTGATGAGTCGACATTGCGTGCTTTCGAGAGAAAAGTTCTGCGAAAGATTTATGGTCCTTTGCGCGTTGGCCACGACGAATATCKCATTCGATGGAACGATGAGCTGTATGAGATATATGACGACATTGACATAGTTCAGCGAATTAAAAGACGGCRGCTACGCTGGACGAAAACACTCCAGCTCTGAAAGTATTCGACGCTGTACCCGCCGGGCGAAGCAGAGGAAGATGAAGACCTCCACTCCGTTGGAAGGACCTGGCTACGCTTGGAATATCCAATTGGCGCCACGTAGCGAAAAGAAGAAACGACTGGCGCGCTATTGTTAACTCGGCTATAATCGCATAAGAGGTGTCTACGCCAATTAAGAAGAAGAAATGCGATGAAAAAAAGTTTTTTTATTTCTTGATTTATTTGAATGAGTGCGAAGAAGAAAACATAATTGTTAATAGTGCCAAAAGAAAATTCCAAAAAGGGTAATAAAAAACAATTGAAATTGCACATGTCATTCGTGATCGTAGCATCGTAATGGATTCTCGTACAACAAAAAGGTAAGYGAATTATTTTTATGTGATTTTTTTTWAATTAYTTGCAAATAACTACTTCATTTGTTTCTATAGCATTGGGAATCAGAACTGAATTGCAAATAACAGGAGCAGGATATCATCAGAAGCAGCAAATATAAATTGTTAAGTAAGTGTGTGAAAATAAGTGTGTGTTGTTTGAAATTGGATTGTGCAGTCCAATATAATACGCAAAAATAATTACATACATAAGTATGTATTTTATGCGTGCCTGCACAATCCAATATGTGAAAACAAATGTTTGTTTTATATTTCAAATAATCAGATAATAATTTTCTTTTTCAGATATTATTATCGTTTTTAAAATATATATTCATTTCTTTCAGATCCTATTATTATTTTTATTTAATTAATCTTTACTTTAAGGCATTATTATCATTTTATATAATTAATCTTTATTTTCAGATATTCATAATTTTTTATTGAACATATGTACA
>NW_017535361.1:0-9214 GCF_001853355.1 Bactrocera latifrons
CACTAGGCCAACAAGAGCCAAAAGAACGATAGTTAACTTCATTGCGAAAACTGCTCCGGATTAGATACTCAGCTCCAATGCCTAAAGACTGTTGATTGCAGAAGCATAGGCCACAGCTTTTATACCAAAAATTTCTTTGCTTGCATTACTTAGGGTCAAAATTTAATGACTTCATTTTGGTGATATGCTATTTGCTAAAAATAAATTATACTCATCTCATCCACCTTATTATATGTTTTATGTGTCCGTTTATTTGTATGTTATCGAAATTGGTGTCGGTCTATGCCGAAATTAATTATATATTCTAAAAAAAATTGCATTGAAATCGAAAAAATAAATTTGCCATTAACGGATGTGAAGCTCTCGTCACCAACAACAAACAAAAAAATAAGAACCTGGTTTTTAACACATTCGTACATTTATTCGAGATAAGCTATATGTGTGCAGACATTTTGGTCATATATTTGGTACCTCGATTAATAAGACGTGAGCCATAGGCTCAGGATATAATTGTTGTAAAACATTTTACCTATATGCTGTTGTTAAGATTTATGGTAGCACATCCATTTTCAAAAAAGTTTGCTGTTCAACGCTTCTTCTTGGATCATTAAAAATCCGTGATATGTAGCAAGTTTCATATTTACCCATTTGCTTTCCGATAGCCACAGCTCGAAATTGATAGACAATGTTGGCCTTCGGGGTCAGATATTAGTACGAAAAGTACGCTATTTTCCCCCAGAACATTATTAACGACTGTCTTTCATCTTCAAGAAAATAGACGTATTCGTTTATGGGAAGTCCTTAAATTGTTATCGACTTAGCATGGCTGTTTTTGTTGTTGAATAAAAATTAGACATGCGTACATACTGGTCGGATCGAAATCCCGGCCTCTTCGCCACATTTCTTCAGTGTCCCTTTGTACCCCTGATCAGAGTAATTACCTTTGTAAAGATACTTATGTTTACACTCGAGTCTCGGTTGAAATTGCCAGTCAACATAAATTTAGTCATAATGGTGGTCCTCAATAGAATAATGGGGTCATTCTGATTTACGATGAGGCGGCACTAACAATGCATAAAATGGATTTGATCTTTCATTATTTATCATTAGTAAAGATCGCGCGACTGACAAAATAATACTCAGTTTTTGGTCATTATTATATTTTCTAAATTAATTCTAGATATAGACCGTGAAATGCGGTATGAAGTCCACCGGAAGTTCGAAAAAAATTATATTAGATATAGGAGTCACTGATCCTTTTGTTTACATTTAGTCACGTCAAACTCTTTTTTTACGTTTAGCCAAGTTCACAACCTTTGTTTACATTTGGAGTGACTGACCTTATTGTTTACATGTTTTTTCTTCTCTTTTCAATAAATTTCACCCTTCATTGAATTCATTTCGGTTTTTAGTGTTTATTTTTCCAACCGTTGGGCATCTTGGTATCTGTGAAAGGGTATCGGATATGGTGAAAGGATGTGACATCAAGACAAACCGATATTTTCGCATTTCCACATATTCGATAACTGCGTACTTTAGTCGTTGTAGTCTGATTTTGACAATTTTTTAAATTTGATTTTCTCTTCATATTTCAACTCTTGGCTGTGTCAGCTTTATCGAAAATGTTTGACATCTTTGAACTGTAACCTTTGTTACTAGTTAAAACAATGAGATAGCAAACCACATCTTTTTATACCCTAAACAGAGTATATTAAGTTTGTCACGAAGCTTGCAACACCCAGAAGGAAGCGTCGGATACCCTATAAAGTATATATATATATAAATGATCAGTATGTTGATTTGATTTAGCCATGTCCATCTGTCTGTATATATACGAACTAGTCCCTCAGTTTTTAAGATATCGGTTTGAAATTTTGTAAACGTCATTTTCTCATCAAGAAGCTGCTCATTTGTCGGAACTGCTGATATCAGACCACTATAACATATAGCTACCATACAAACTGAACCATTGGAATCACAGAATCAAGTTCTTGTATGGAAAGCTTTCACATTTGACAAGATATATTCAGGAAATTTGGTATAGATTATTTTCTAAAACAACAATGTAATCACCGAAAAAATTTTTCAGATTGGATTACTATAGCATATAGCTTCCATATAAACTGAACACATAGCTACTAAACGAAACCTGTAAAAGGTATATTAGCTTCGGTGCTGCCGTTGTTTTTTTTAATTTTCAAGATTATTATTAAGCCATTTAAATTTAGGTGTCACTTAGATCCGTAACGAAAGAATTCGTCTGCCTAACTCACAGTAATATTTCATTACAATTAAAAAAAAAAGAAAAACAAAATACATTAAAATAAATTGTCAAACAGATGTGCAAATTCATATTTATTTCACCTCCATAGCTACATATGTACGTTCATACATACAGTACAGCATCTGTTATCAGTAAGGCGGGCAACTTGAATTGGAGCTTAATTCACTTGTTGGTTTATTAAAAAATAAAAACAATAAAATTATTGTTTGCACAAGTTCCGATTTTAAGCACCTGTTCGTGTAGCGTTTTGTTACTATGGTCAAAACTCCGTAAAAAAGTTGCATGTGTACATATATGTATGTATAATATATTATTACGAAAAGAGAAAAATTAAAGTAAATTCGAAAACGTGTCTTTCATACGCCAATAAAAATAATCACATACATTATATAAGGTAAATTAAAAATAATTTTTTTATTTTTTGCATTAAATTGAAGATTTTTTAAGCTTTTTTTTTAAGAAGAACTTTTTAAGCATAAAGCATAAGTTAATATGCATAATTTCAAATATTCACCCCTTTAATCGTTAAGTTATTGTTATTTTTGGGCTACTGCATTATGCCACTTCATCCCTCTTGACAAAAAGTTCTGACAGTCGACTTTCCAAACTTCTCTTCAAGCGAACTCTTCCCTAGCAATAATATTTTTCATAGACAGGAAGTTGGATTGCATAAAACCTACCGAATCAAGCTTTCTGAGCGTGTGCGTGTGGCTCGTCATTATCCTGATGGAACAAAATTCCTCCGTTTGGTCAAAGCTTCCGGGCTTCTTTTACACAGTCTATTTTTGACAGTACAGGCCATAGGGGAGTAGTTCATAGGAGACGATTTCTTGCCGATGCCACTAGATACTTGTGTTTTCAACTTTATCAAAGAAACTGCGAAATATGACGTAATTTACCTTTACTGGTATCTACCTTTGCCGCGTACTCAAAAACTACCGAGTTAAGTAATCAGCAAATTGCCTGAGAAGGTTATGATGATATGATTTACTAAATCCATCTAAAAAAAAGAGGACTTTTTCTTACTAGACTTCATGTATGGTTACTTTCATTTAGAAATGTCGGTATAGGTATTTCTTTCGAGAAGTTATGCTCCGATTTCGCCCCTGAAGGTATCACATTCACTTTCCATCAAACGATTATATCCGGATCTACTAAATTCGTCTCATTTTATAGTATTGCTTGACACCTTGTTATACTTTACTTCCTGCACTCAAACTTCTTTATCTATTTATTATTTTTTCTTTCTGCTTTCTTAAGAGACTTATACCTGATGCCTTTCCACCTAAAGCCTCATATCAGAGTAGTAGTATATGCTGTTTCTTTTTTATTAAAAGAGTATCAATATTAAGAAAAATATCAATAATAGTGGGGTCTGACTTATGTATATTGCCGTCCCGTTTGATTTCGCTTTAAATGCTATAATTGAAAGATATTATTTATACTTTAATCGCCATAGCAATTGATTTCATTAATTTTTATTACATTTACGTTTGGTTGACTAACAATTAACTAAAAAAGCATGATATATTTCTATTCCACAGCCAGCTCGATTTAGTTGAAGTATTTGGTGTAGTATTCGTTGTAGAAGTTGTAATCGAAATGGCCGTAGTTCTTATAGTTCTCGTAGTATTGCTTCAGTGTGTCATTGTGATAGATGCTCACATCCTTGAAATAAATGTTGGGCACGAAGAATTCAGATAAATCAATAGGACGATCGAATGGATATCCGAATGGCTTGTTATCAACGTAACGTAATCCCGTGCCAATGCCAGAAAGGTAGGTGACATCAATGTTTGAGGGTTGTTCGATAGAGCCAACGTATGGAGTAATGTAAAATACGAACTGTACCGGTAGACCACTCTCCCAACCCTTAGGTAAGAGCAGACGATCTGGGAATCCACGGTGTGATTCGCTAATTTCTACAGGGTATTCGTATTTGCCGTCGAAGGCAGCCATCACATAGTGATACAATTCAGTGTAGGTGGTGCGATCCTTCACAGTCCAGTAAAATTCCTCAGATGAACGTTTGATGATATTCTCGCCAGCGACCAATTCATAGACGAATTCATCTAATTCAATGAAATTCATGCGATTATCGTTCAGCGAAAGAATACGCCTATATTCGTCGTATTTAGGACCGTAGAATGTGCGAAGAACAACCTTCTGTGCCTTGTCCGATTCGACAGTGACATCATAGTGGAATGGTTGGTGGTTGAGACGCATTTGACGAGCGTACAATGATTTGTCCCATACGAATTTACCATCATCGAAAACCATTTTGTCGTTCAACAGGTTGGTAACATCAATATCAACCAAATCGAAATAGGTGACCAATTCACTAATGCTAACATCCTTGACTTGAACTCCGTGAGCAACGAGTTCTTCTTGTGTGTATGGTGTGAAGTGGTATTTGAAACGATAGAAAACATCGGTGATTTTTTTGTAGAAGCTGTACCACATTGGATCACGCAACATGGTTTCGAAGTTGAGGAAAACATTTGGATATACCTCAAAGTCGTTGTAGTCTACATCAGCGAGGTACATATGACTCAACATATTCCAATAGCTGAAGAAGAATTTATCAAAAGTATCGATATTAGATTGAATGTAACTTCCGATGAGCTCAATAGATTCTGGTTTTCGTATATCGATCTTGTGTCCATCAGCGGTGGTATAGTATCCATAGTCGATGATATCGTAGATACGCTTGAAGGCGCTTTGAATTTGGTTTAACATGTCGTATTTGCCATACGATCTACGTTCGAAATAGTTGCTGCGAGTGCTGAAACCAACACCGTTATAGGAAATCAATTCGGAATCATATCCGTATTCGTAAGCATGATTCCAGGAGAAATCGTCAATTTCACCGAAACCATGAGACAAACGTTCCATATAGTAACGACTCAGGATTTGGTCAACATTGTACAACCACAATTCACCACGACGATCCTTATTCAAACCGAAAGTTTCTCCATCCAAGAAGAACGCGTAATCCATGTTCAAGTAGTACCAATATGAATTCCAACCCAAATCTTCAGTGAAGTATGACAATGCAGAGTGTTCGTTGTAGTAGTCAATGTCACGTGTGTAATCAACCGGATGCCAGAACATGTTGATATTCTTCATGAAGGACACATATTTATCATCAGAAACAATTTCGTAAATGTTTTCACGTAGAGGGAAGTTCTTCTCGGCAGCGTACCACTGCTCGTCCAAACCCATAAGTCTCCACCATTGGTAGGTCTTGAAGTCCTTTATATAGAAATAACCCTGGTTGTAGTGGCTGTTGGTTTTGTGGTAGACGTCGAGCAATTCCTTCTCGTATTGACTGTATTTGCTCCAGGTGTTGTAATCGAATTTCTCAGCTTGGTATATGAGTTTGCTGTTGAGGAAATATTGTGGGAAGATTTCGTAGATGGATGGTAGTACCAGACCCTTGAAGTCATCACGATGGATGACAGCCAAAGTCAGAGCATAGATGAACATGCCTTCGTTGACATGGTTGCGAGCCCATGCAACGTTGGCTTGGAAGGTTTCCCAATCCTTGGCGTAGTAGAAGAAGTTGAAGAGACCATAAGCTTGCTTGTGGTGAGTTTTAACGAGGGCACCAAAGAATTCACCTCTAGGCAATAGAGCGCCCATTTTGTAAGACTCGTAGAATTTCTCCATATATTGATCGAAGTGCTAGAAACGCCAAGAGTATATATAATATTAGCTTCATTTAGGGATAAGTGATGGTTATTAATTGAAACTTACGGTGTAAAGTGCCTTGTCGTAGACCAAAGTGTGGCCCAACTTGATGTACTCCTCGAACATCAGTGGATCCTCCACACGGTAAACGATTTCGAAGAGGAACTTCTGTTTCTCCAAGAAAACATGATCGGCTACGGGAGACTTCTTGATCGATGAAACACTAGCGGCGGTCACTAGGCCAACAAGAGCCAAAAGAACGATAGTTAACTTCATTGCGAAAACTGCTCCGGATTAGATACTCAGCTCCAATGCCTAAAGACTGTTGCTGCTTCGACGACGTAGAGGCCTTTATATACATATGCTGTTATCAGTAGGCGAACAGCTTTTGTCTATCGTGCAGATGAAGAAAGCATTGATGCCAATCGTCGGTTCTGCGTGACCTTTTTGACCATGCTAGTATTTCAGTCTGCCTTATTGAATATTAAAAAAGTGCATGTGTTGTCTTAATATTACGCTTTTTTCACTAAGGTGAGAGCAGCTTTAACTTAGGTATGTATGTATGTCTATTTCTGCGAGTTTATTTGCATGTGCTACATATACATACATATTCGGTGTGATAATACTCGTACTATCAAAGCCCATGGATTCAATGCTATGGTCAGCGGCCATTTATGTTTACGTGGTGCATTCTGGAACAGATGTGCTAAAATCGTATTTAATTAAAATTCAAACAGATTCACAAACATATGCAATTAAAAAATGATTGTGCTAATTGGCGTGGCGTCCATGCCTTATGAGTTATCAGTGCCTTGGAAAACTACCCACTTTCATTCAAGACTCAATGAGTCTTCAGAAATTATTCAGTCCATTTATGCTTGTTATGAAAATATATTATATGACATGAGATGTCTTCAACTCGTTCGTGTTCGAAGATTTTTCTTTCTATAGTTCAACATTTTAACAACATTGAAACGGAAAAGGCTTTATAAACTGATCACATCGTAATTGAGTAAACTCATTTAAGGCGAGGTAAATTTGAAAGATCTGACTTTCTTGTTACGCAAAGGGCAGCCACATATTATAAATTGACGTGGGCGCAGACGACCACCCTATTTGTTTAAAAAAAAAAGTTTTTGAATATTTACTTCTTAAATTTAATTAGCATTGTTGACGACTACCGAGTCACATACAAATCTTATCACTGAAAGTAATTTTGTTTTTAATTTAATTTTTTGTTAAAAAAATGGCACAATATCTCCTGAACTTTGCTTATGATGGACGGAAACACGTACAATACATTATATATAATTTAGTATAAAGCCAAATAACTAGAGGTTATCGACAAATGCCGGTCTGCACAATGCAGTACTTAGAAAATGTGCACTTTTCAGTTTAAAGACTTTCACTGCGCTTTCAAGCGGTAAAAAACTCACATGCTAAAAATTACAGTTACAGTTAACGCAAGTCATTGCTTAAAATAACTTCCTTGACTGCCGAACGCGCGTATTTGGTGCAGCATAAGCTCAATGCCAACGAGGATGCTTTTCGAGGCACATGCCTGGTTTTCGAATTGGGTTAGCAAGTATGTCTAATTGAATTGATACAAATTTCAATTTTGACATAAATTAAAAATATGTTACTCTTTAAGCACTTCGATCAGCCGCGCATGCTTTGTGTGACATATAAAATGGGGGCCTTTGTGAGCAAATTTCTTGGTCCAATTTTAGTTAAAAATATTGTTTATTGTGTAGTCTATATAGTTAACTGATTAATGCTTAATTCATAAAGGAAGCAATTGTATTGTTTTCTATCTAATGCTGCCTTAGTAAGTTAACGGCTTCATAAATCCCGATATTAGTGATGATAAATTTAAAGTGTGTATGTGTATGTATGTATATATATTAATAAACATAGATTTCTTTCAAATTATTACTTAAAATACGTCTTCGTCATTGTTTATTCTTGATGTTGTAAATATCTGCTAAATAACTTTGTAATTCATTTTTATTGCTTTTTATAATAAAACTTAAAAAAAAAGTTGTACCCTGTTACCAGGTTTTTTTTTTTTTCAAAAATAACATTTTTGACTTGACTGTTTTTCGCGTATTAGTTTAATTAAGTCAATTAACCAATTTTCTTTATTCCTATTGGTTTCGTTAATTTTCTTATTGACTGAATTAGGGCATCGTCTTAAAGTCTATTTACCATGTCCTTTTTTAATTTTAACGAGTCTATTGTCAACAATATAAATTAAACATTTTATTTTACTTCCTATATCATACAATTTCATTTTTATTCTAAAATTACTAAATCAATACACTTTTTAAATAACTAATTACATATAAGTACTTTCATTATCTAAATTAAACTTGCTGCTGTTTGGGTTTTCCGACGATTTACTATTGCCAATTTTATCCGCCTCGTGCACTGTCGTCGGTAATATTGTATTTGAAGTTTCTGGAAAGAGCAGCGCCAAACAACCACTGACTAGAGCACAAACGGCAAATATTATGGCTGGCACATTCTCATAATATTTAGCCTAAAAGGAGAAAAGAAACGATATTTAAAATTAAATGAGCAAAATAGTTGAAGATTAAATCATATTTGAGAAAAGTTCAACACTTTGAACTACTTAAATAATTTAGGGAGGGCTGTCGAAGTAAAACCGGAGTTTGATATATATACATGTTCCATCCGGTAAGCTAGCTAAATCATAAGACTTAGGACTGTTTTTTCAATATCAGGTTAGCAGTCAGATAAGTTCTGATTAGTTTCAAAACTTCTTCCTTTAATAAAGTACGGTTTTTGTTTTAACCAAAACTTAACGAGACACATATTAAGAAAGCGGCCATTATAAGTTGTTTCTAATTTTACTTTCTCGAGAAAAGTGTTTTCGATACTTAGTTATAGACAGATCTCTTGGTTTATATATAAAAATAAAATAATAAATATTGGTTGCACGCCACTTCAGCCTTTAATAGATTACGGTGTTGGCGTAAACTCTGTTTGCTTTTTGCTTTCCACTTTAAACTTACCAACAAAGGCGTCTGTGGCGCTACCATTGAACCAAAACGGCCAACCATCGAGCAAAAAGACATCAAACTGTTGCGCAAGTTCGTGGGAAATATTTCCGAAGTGAAAAAGTATAAAACTTGGAACGCTGCGGTGATTGCAAGCTTACCCACTAAAAACAAGCTCAACTGTAGATAATATTTTTCTGAAAAAAAAAAAAAA
>NW_017535362.1:0-9520 GCF_001853355.1 Bactrocera latifrons
GTGTTGCGACGGGGCTAGCCGAGAAATTGTGTCCCGTTAAATCTGAGCGTTAAATGCCTTATGAACTTCGTTCCTTACGCGTGTTCGACTACACGCTCTAGTCTTTTTTTTTTCAATGTATGAACCATTGTCAATTTCAAAATTTCGGGGGGGCCGGGGCCCCTCGGGCCCCCTCCCTGAATACGTGCCAGGCGAGTAATATAAACTCTTATTTGTCTAAAAGAGTTTTCGGTTGATAAAGTTCTCAGTATACACTGAAAGAAAATATATACAAATATTTTAMAAATTAACATTTTCTAAATGAATATAGATTCAAAAGAATCTAAAACATCTCCATTCTTGAAAATTCCAAAAATTATTTCTGACGATAAGAGTCCATGTACACCTGCAGAAGCTACACGCTCTAAGCAAGGTGCTACGAAACAAGGTGCTACGGGTATGATACCCCCACTCATACTATCAATACAGCAGGGTTTCCTCTAACAAGATTACAGCCAATCACCCAAATATTTTAAAAAATATTCCTAAAGGCCATTTGTTGGATACTAATTTCCTTATATTTGAAAAGGAAAGTACAACAAAAACACTAGGCATCCAATGGAATGCGATATCTGACCAGTTTTCATATACTATAGAGTGAACGCTAATTAGCGAAAATCCTGATCCAAGAGTTATGGCTAGACGAAACCAAGTGCAACGAACAAGTGAAGTCTCTTCGCTTAGAAGAATGGTCCCAGTTTGCTAATAACGTAAAAGACATTTCGCAAATACAAATTCCACGGTACGTAAACTATTCCCCCCCATATACAAAGTGGAACTACACGGCTTCTGCGACGYCTCTGAAAAGGCGTATTGTGCCACTATTTATGTGCACACACAAAGCGATATTGCAACCACAAGCCACCTACTGGCGGCAAAAGCAAAAGTCACACCTCTTAAAACGATGRGTCTACCACGACTTGAACTCTGTGGCGCTCTGCTACTAGCCAAGCTAGTTTTCATGGTGCAGACCCACTTGAACATGGCAAGATACAAGTTATATCTATGAGCCGAATCCGAAATATGTTGTTCTAGCCTGGTTGAAAAAACCACCACATGCGTGGAAAACATATATTTCTAACAGAACGTCTCAAATACTTGATCTAGTARGATCAGCCACTTGCCGACACGTAGCCAGTGCTGACAATCCTGCTGATCTCGGTACAAGAGGATGCAAACCTCTGCATCTCGCCACTTCTACCCTCTGGTGGAATGGCCCTCAATGGTTGACAGAATCTCCCGATTTTTGGCCAAAATCGCCCATGCGCAATATAATTGCCCCAGAAAGATGAAAAATCGCCACTTATCACACTACAATGGATGATGCTGACATCCTTGAACGATTTTCATCGTTCGCCCGAGCACTCAGAGTAGTCGCCTATATTCTCAAATTCGCATTCTCAAATTCTCGCCAACCCACTGGGCTCAATAACGTGGTGACAACATTGCAACAATTACAAAGACTAATAGGCTAATAATTTGCCTAGGGGAGCCGGGATGTCTAAATGACTCTCGGCCTACACCGTCATGAAAYACAGCCACACCACATCATAACAGCACACCACACTCACCACTCACCTTCCATATCACTACACATCACTCCAATACACTCAAATATGACACCACACTACCAACCAGAACACAACAACTTAGATAAAAGGAACGGACAACTCCAGCCGCCTACACTTCGTTTTCGGTTTCCGTACGAGTTATGACTCAGGCACTCGCGCATAGGTTTTTTTCGCATCATCACGGCTTTTTTCTCCCGTCTAATATAATCAGTGTATTTCGCCGATTAGTATGAGTTATAATTTTGAAAATCTTGCTATAATCGATCTATTCCGCCACCGATTGGTGTAAATTATAATTGTGAACTTTTTGCTACATTTCATCCGAAATATAATACATATATATGTATGTACATATAAGAACACCCGTGCTTTGCGTTATTTTTTAGAAATGTGAGCTTTGGTAAAACAARAGGTGAGTTCGCTACGTACGAGTCTACCATAAATCTATTTAAACAAAAAATAACATTGTGAAAAACGTATTTTCGATCCATGAGTTAATCGAAACCTTTGGTAATAAAAGGCATTTAATAGAATTTGTTACAGTAGAAATTTTATTAACTATTTTGAAGGAATAGATTTCGGCAAAGCTACTAACGGCGTTTAACTGCACTGTTGAAGATTTGTATGAAGTCCAAGAAACTCTCACACAAACTTTTCAGAACAAATTTGTATTTACAAAACTTTTTCCAATATATATTAAAAATAGAGAAGATCAGTCCGGATTAGTCGAGCAAACCCAAAATAGAGCTCGTCGAAGCTATAATGAAAATATTTAACAAATAGAAAAATTTATTACTGGAAATGAGGAAAAGAATGAAAGAATACGTTCGAAATTGTATGATATGCAATAAAATAAATATGATCGCCATCCCAAGAGAATACCAATAGGAAAAGCCCACATCCCAGAAAAAGATAAAATTTATCACATGTGGCGCCTACCCTTAAAAATTTTTAATATTAAAACATATAGAAGACAAGATAAATATCAAAGAAAAGGTTTTAGCATTGCTTCACAGATGTAAAACAAATTACTTTATACAATGAACAAAGCTTTACCACACCAACATTTAAGTCCTTAATGCATAGGTTAAATATTGAAATTTATTTTTGTAATCCACGTTACAGCACAACTAACGCACAAGTTGAAAGAGTTCATTCAATAATAATAGAAATAGCCAAATTTATAAAAGAAGAATACAATGTTGTAGTAATTTGGATACAATGCTTACATAAAACAATACATTCAGCAAGGAACTTTAATCCAAATACACCAACTTTAAAGCAAGCGTAACAGAAAATGCTAATGTTTCATAATCAACATAGAGCAGATAAGCAATATCATGACGGTCAAATCATTTACGAGAAAAAATAGGAGAGAGAAATATATTACAACCTAGATATAAAAGATAGCAAGTTATGGAAAATTTTTAGAATAATATAATAATTACTAATAGAAATAAATTTATTCACAAAGATACTAGAAAGTCATACTTATTATAGACTTCCAATATGATCAGTTTAATTTTAACTACACTAATCAGCTCAGCAGCCGCTGATYTCATAGACTATACCCGACAAAACTAAGTACACTGGAGATGTTTCCATTTATGAGAAATACGGGGACCTACTTCATATTACTAATTTATCTTATTTTTAAATATAAAAGCAGACGAAAATAGAAATTTTTACAGTAATAACCAACACAATCATGACAGCCTAGGAATTATTACACAGGAAACGGAATATGAAATTTTGATAATTGAGACTTTATTAAAACAATTAAAACCAAACCATTTTAGGCAAAAAAGAGGTATAAATGAGTTGGGAATGCTTTGGAAATGGATAGCTGGAACACCAGAACATGACTACTTTTAAAAAATTAATGACAAATTGGTCGAATTAGTTATAAATACCAATAACCAATTCACAACAGATTCAAACTTTTTTAAAATAATAACAGAATTAACTACTACACAACTACAGATGTGCTGAACACATAGAGCGCGACAACCTGCAGGCTCTCTGTTGTCGCTCTAGTTAATTTTTACCAGAAATAAAAATGTGTCAAAAGAATACACAGAATGTGTACTCTTTATTTATACTCTTAAGACTCACTTATTACACGGTTCTTACCTGTATTTATACTAACTAGTATGTTTACTTATTACTAGTTGATAGTTTGTTTGGAGGATGGAGTCATGTGTAGAAGTTCACGCAAGTGAGGAAAGTTCTCTGATCGCCATTCATTTGTGAGTGGCCAGAAACTATTCTTTTACATATGACTCAAGCCGCTCACGACTTCCGATCTTTGACCAAGTATCCTCTGCGTAGAACAAGAACATCCGTTTGAAGGCGAGCTAAAGTGAGAAGGCGAAATAACCCCTAAGTAGGGTTGTGCGCTGGGCTTGGGACCCGCCACGTAAAAAAACACCCCCAATGAAAACGCAACAACAGCCTCGGATGAGAGACCCCACTTTTGATGACGACCATGGCAAACGAAATAAGGACTACGAATTGAGGCCATGCACCTGGAATGTGCGGTCCTTTAATTGGGAAGGTGCCGCTGCCCAGCTGGYTGATGTCCTCGTRAAAATAAAGGCTGACATCACCGCCGTCCAAGAAATGCGATGGACGGGACAAGGACAGAGACGAGTAGGTCCTTGTGGCATTTACTACAGTGGCCATATAAAGGAGCGCAAGTTTGTTGTGGGATTCGTGGTGGGAGAGAGACTCCGTCGCCGAGTACTATCATTCACTCCGGTGAATGAACGTTTAGCCACAATCCGCATCAAAGCGAGGTTCTTCAACATGTCGCTGATTTGCGCCCAAGCCTCGATGGAAGAGAAGGACGATGTGACCAAAGATGCCTTTTATAAGTGCTTGGAACACACTTATGAGAGCTGTCCCAGCTACGATGTCAAAATCGTGCTTGGCGACTTTAAYGCMAGGGTGGGCAAAGAAGGTATCTTTGGCACTACGGTCGTTAAATTCAGCCTCCACGAGGAAACATCCCCAAATGGGTTGAGGCTGATCGACTTCACCGGGGCCCGAAATATGGTTATCTGTAGTACTGGGTTCCAGCATAAGAAAATACGTCAAGCTACCTGAATGTCCCCGGATCGAAAAACCACCAACCAGATCGATCATGTTGTGATAGACAGAAGCACGTCTTCAGTGTTTTAGATGTACGTGCGCTCCGAGGTTCTAACATCGAGTCGGACCACTATCTTGTTGCAGCCAAGAGTCGCACCCGCATCTTTGCAGCAAAAAACGCAGGCCATCAAACACAAAGAAAGTTCGATGTCGAGAAGCTGCAATCACAACAGACAGCCGAACGATTTTCTACTCGGATTGCACTCCTGCTCTCTGAGAGCACTCGTCAACAACTCGGTATAAGCGAACTGTGAGGCGGCTTTTCAAATTCCTTACGTACAGCTGCAACGGAAACCATTGGTTTTCGGAAAGTGCAAAAGAACATCTGGTACGACGAGGATTGCAGTGTCGCAACGGAGAGAAAACAGGCTGCCTACCTCGCAACTTTACGATCGACCACAACACGTGCGGGATGGGATAGATACCGAGATCTGAAGAGGGCAGGGAGACGCATTTGCAGACAGAAAAAGAAAGAAGCCGAAATGCGTGAGTACGAAGAGCTTGATAAGCTGGCCGACAGGGGTAATGCTCGAAAACTCTACGAAAAAATGCGGCGGCTTACAAAAGGTTTCAAGACCGGAGCATACTCTTGTAGAACCCCCAAAGGTGATMTAGTCACTATAGGGAACACTTTTCCAACCTGCTGAATGGAAGTGAAAGTACAAAGCCAGGAGAAGGCGAACACGATTCTCCAATCGATGACGATGGAGCAGAGCAGACGTTCCATTGCCAGACCATGAAGAAGTTCGCAAAGCAATTACTCGTCTGAAGAACAACAAAGCAGCGGGGCCGATGGATTACCTGCCGAAATATTYAAACAGGGAACTGATAAGGAGCATGCATCAGTTTCTTCGCAAAATATGGTCGGACGAAAGAATGCCCAAGGTTTTAATTTAAGTGTGCTCTGTCCAATCCACAAAAAGGGAGACCCCAAAATCTGCGACAACTACCGGGAGATAGGCCTCCTCAGCATTGCAATAAGGTTCTATCGAGCGTATTGTGTGAAAGATTAAAGCCCACCGTCAACAAACTGATTGGACCATTTCAGTGTGGCTTCAGACCTGGAAAATCAACAACCGATCAAGCAGAGGAAGAGGAAGACCTCCACTCCTTTGGAAGGACCAGATGGAGAAGGACCTGGCTACGCTTGGATTATCCAATTGGCGCCACGTAGCGAAAGGAAGAACGACTGGCGCGCTGTTGTTAACTSGAATATAATCGCGTAAGCGGTGTCTACGCCAATTAAAACGAAGAAATTTGTTTGGATACAGATTATATTATTTGTTAGGTTTACTTATATAATATATTGTGTGCTTAGATACATTTCTTATGTTTTAAGATAAGGTTGTTGAGGTATTCAAACTCAATGTTTTGTTGATACTTGTTTGTTTAGGATTGTTTGTTGTAGTGATAATGCATTTCAATTGTTCCAACTCAAGGCTGTTTTGATGCATTCTRTTTACTGAAACAACAGGTTGTTTTAATGTTTGTTACTATTACTAAAGCTTGGGGAAGAAATCAAGAAGTTGAAAGATATGATGCGTCCACCACGGCGAACAATCTTAGGGATCTCATTGGCAATATAACGAAGATGTACGAAAAAGCCTTAGAGGAATACCAAAAGTGCAGAAAGCAAGACGGAATTTTCTAAATATGCCCACAAGCGAAATAACGCTTAAAGACCCCGTGAAAAAAATCAAGCGAAAAGGCAGACTCCTCCAAAAAATAACCCATAGAGAGGAACCGAAGAAGGTTAAAAATAACGAGACAAAAGGAAATACCWTAACCTCAATTAACAAAGGAAATATATCGGCAAAAGAAGATGGCTGGACAGAAATCAGAAAAAAGAGAAGGCAGCAAGTAAGCACCGACCAAGGTCTGATACGATAGTGATCAAGCGAACCGGTAACACGACATACAGCGATATTTTAAAGACGGTTAAAAAAGAAGATTCCCTGCAGTAATTGGGTGAGAGTGTAACACGGATAAGAAAGATCGACGAAGGTGAAATTTTAATGGAACTTAAGAGCGCGCAAACGGAAAACACTGCTACACCAGCGAAATAGGCAAAGTGCTGCGAGATCGAGTCCAAATTAAAGACCCAACGCATGAAATAACAGTAGAAATCCGGGGTATGGTTGAAAAAACTGGAGAGGAAGACATTGCTAATGGTATTCGCATGTAAATAGAAAAACTAGGAGATTTCGATAAAAGCTCAATCAGAGGCATTAGGGCGTCATACGCAGGCTCCCAAACATCTGTGCTAAGCCTCCCAGCCTTACAGGCTTGGCTATTTATTGAAACCAAAAAATCAGAATAGGATAGGTTGTGAGTAGAATAAGGGAGAAGCCGAACCTTAAAAAACGATTCCGATGTTTGGAATACGGCCACCCGGCGAGAGCCTGCAAAACCTGCTGCCTCAAATATGGGGAAAAGGTCAATTCGCAAAGGCATGTAACAAGGAGTTGTCTTATAGTGAATGTAAAAAGCAAGGAAAGGAGAACTCTGTAGAGTGGGGTAGCACGTAAACAAATAAACGAGAACAAACTCTTCTGAAGACTTTTTCGGTACTGAATACAGTCTTCCTGAATATCGGTAATAAAAATACTTTCGAAAAAACAGCCGTGGTTCTCGTGGTTGTTAGTAGCCCTCTAGTACGGGTTTGTACATGGCAAGTGAACAGCTTGTATACCCACAGTGACCACCTGGCAATTCTGCTTGAAAGTCTCTTTCAAAGGTCAAAACTACGCTATTGACATAAAATATAAGGTTGAATATCTAGTTAAACATGTCAGTAAACGCTGAGATGCCGCTATGTTTAGGAAAAAACAAGGCACGTACAGGAAACTCGCATACTGGTGGAATGAGATTATTGAAGCTCTGAAAAGGGAATGCCACAAAGCGAGATGCCAGTGTCAAAGGGGACGACAAACGGCACATTTCACATTGCTCACCGAACGCTTTAAACGAAAACGAAATGAAAGCAATAAAGAAGAGCAAAGCCTGTTGTCTCAAAGTCGAAGAAAACCCGTGGGGAGATGCATACAAAATCGTCATGTCAAAGATTAAAGACCATAAAAGACAAGCGCATAGATGCCCTAGATTATACAAGACAGTTGTCCAAATTCTTCTTACGACGCAATTGCTACAAAGGCAGCAAATAAAAGAGTCTGGAGTTACAAACGCACCGATAGTTACAGACCAAGAAACTATAAAAGCAGCAGAGAGATTCGCAAATACTAAATCATTAGGTCGAGATCCTAAAGCATCCCGAATAAGGCCCTTAAACTGGCTATTTAATATAACCCCCCGTTTGCGGAAGTTTATACACTTATGAGARGGAGTATTCCGTAATATTTGGAAAAAACAGCGGCTAGTGCTTATACAAAAGCCAAATAAACCAGCAAGGGAGGCTCCCATTGCGCACAGAAATATGGATAATCGGGTAAGCTAATGATATAGCAGTAACGGAAGTGGCAAAATAAATACGCCAGATAGAGTATTTATGCAACCACGYGGCGATAAAAATAAAAGAATGGCTCACAAAAGCAAAGCTCCACTGAAGCGGTGCTAATAACTAGTAGGAAAAAGTAAGAAGCAATACGCTCAACATGGATGTTGATGTTATTTACCAAATGGTCATCCAAATCCAAAAACTCTAAATTCGAAATGTGTTCCATTGTCAGAAAATAACAATATTCAACGTTCAGTGAGATAAAATGTTACAATTTTGCTAAATCCGGTCATTACGCGATTAATTGCCCTGATCCACAGAAAAAGCCAAGGTGTAATAAATGCCAACGTACGATACATAAAACAGACGAGTGTCCCGAAAAGAAAAACCTGAAAGTAAATAAAATATCGAATAATAAAGCTCATAAGGCCATTGCAAATAATGTACATAAAGAAAGTGGTTACGAGGGTATAGTAAGAGTAATTTGTGTAAACGGACACAATACAAATGCTTTTATCGATCCGGGTAACACTTGCACAATTGTGCACAAAATATTCGCTAGGAAAATCGGTAACTTGAAAAACGAATTGACGTCCCTATATGGTTTTGGTGGAAGAGAATACGTATCCACYCATTAAAATAATACAATGCTAAACATTGATGACAATAAAATCGAAGTAGACATGGTGGAAGTCAATGATGACCTTATTTCTGAAAATGTACTTCTCGGCAAAGATGTACTATGTGTTACAAATATGCGGTTCATAATCAAAAGCAGTGAATGTCGTGTTGCACAAATACGTCAAATTAATTCCATTGAAAGTTTGAATAAAATCAGTATCGAAAATATTGGAAAGTGTAAAATCTCGAAAATTAAAATTATATTAAATAACGATATTCCCATTCAATTAAAGCCATATCGATCGTAAGTGAGCTACTAGAAAATAATGGGTCTGATCAGAGAACTTAAAACATAGAGAAGGTGCAAATTGAATTCCGTATGATGTTCGATTGGACGCTAACAGAACTTATAAGATTGTGATAGGGAATTCACCATTCTCGCTGCTATTTAGCAGAATTGAGCCAGAGAACGTAAAGTATAGAGAAGGTGCAGGTTCGACTGCGAACATTTGTTACATTTCGGCTAAGGAATTCGCCGCATTTGTTAACATTGTAGGTCGGCATTCGCCTCACAATTTTAACATTTTTTACAATTCTCTCACATATTATAACAGAGAATATGAAGAGAAATAAATATATGTATTTACGGCATGGCATATATGCAAAAGCAGAGAATATGAAG
>NW_017535363.1:0-2519 GCF_001853355.1 Bactrocera latifrons
TCAAATTATCAAGAAAAATTTATAAAAAATTAAAAAAATTAAGCTTGTTTTAAAAAATAAATTTTTTTTTTCCAAAAAAATATGTCAAATATAATAATACACTCGTAATGCGCATATTTTAAAACAGGAAATTACCCAATTACAATTTCCAAACAGCAGTACAATAACAAAAACAATACTGATAATTACATTAAAATGATTTTCAACTATTTTGCGCATCATTGCAGCACAATGTATGCACTGGGATCAATAGTTCGGTGTAAGTAAATGACTCAAGTAAAGAATGTAGCAAACTAGACACACAAATTTACAATTTTTAACACACACACACACACACTTTACTGCAACGGCGCTCATAACTCACAAATCACTAAATTACTTCAAAATAATTTTTCGAAAAACCGCCTTGAGCACACAAAAACCACACAAGAACACATTGCGCGTGG
The DNA here is from genome assembly GCF_001853355.1 of Bactrocera latifrons. Classification (NCBI taxonomy): domain Eukaryota; kingdom Metazoa; phylum Arthropoda; class Insecta; order Diptera; family Tephritidae; genus Bactrocera; species Bactrocera latifrons. The sequence continues at coordinate 447 of NW_017535363.1, forward strand.
GCAAATACGCGAAAGAAGAGAAAATAAAACAAAAATCATCAAAAATTTAACATTTGATTATTAAGGCGGCCGGAAAAATACGCAAATTGTTCAATTTTCAAATTAACCGCAAGTGGAACGCACCTCCTCGACGCAGAAAAAGCGAAAATCACCGACCAATTGGCGGCCTGACCATGAATAGAGTGGCGCACAAGGTCAAATGCACGCGCTGATAATTGCCGGCGAGCGATTGAATGAGCGAGCRATTTGAATTTGAAAATGTCACTGGCGAAGTCAATTACGTGAAAGCGCAAACAAAACGCACACACACACATGTACACACAAGCTATGCACAAAGCAGCCAAACAAGCTACGCTTGCGAGTGCCTGTTTGCGTGTGTGCAGGACTCGTGCTGCCCTTTGCGGTGTTGAGATTGGAAATCTGCATTTTCACATTCAAGCAATAATCGAGTGCACGGCAATCGCAGCAATTTATCGCATAGCCAATCACAGTGAACATAAATCAATACATACACGCACAAGTATACATACATACATACATACAAATATATCTACATTCACGAGTGTGTGCACTGCTGACACAGAGGAATACATCTCACCTTACATTTAGTAAACAATGAAATTTATCGGACCCTCGCACACATTCATACACTCATACATAGTTAGACCTTCCAGTACGTTCACACACACACACATATACATATACGTAGCATAGCACAGCTGCATTACTAAGARGAAACAGTGTAATTTAAAAACAAATTAGCGCAGTTGGCTCTCGGGAGATTCAGTTTTCATACCTGTTTCGCGCTCTGTGTGGCTCAGCAATGTAATTATAGTAATTTGTAGTTGAAGTGCGTTGATAATCATTAGTCCATGAGGACTTTGTTTATGCGTTGCATTTTATATTATATATTAGCGTCACATTCTTCATATTTTAGTTTGTAGCAACATTTGAGGGACATAAAGTAGAGTAGAGTAGTGAATTTTCTTGGTGAAATAGTAATGCTAATGGAATATGGAGTAATTAGATACGTAGCATAATTATATTTGTTTATGAAATGCTATTCCACAGAGGTCATAATTACTTTGTATTTTTGGTTTAAGTTGCCACTGCTGACGTAAGTTTAAATACTTATATAAACTTACAATTTTCGTGGTAAAGTAACCGACGAGCTATCTGTAAACATTTTATGTATATATATACATATATATAAGATTCGATAYTCAATTCCAAAATAGAGGCAAGAAAGGAATCATGTCAACTTTGTCCACACCRAAGCAATAATAGCCTTCACAGAAGCATTTATTATAGCTTAAAAGGATATAAGAAATCGTTAGCTTGATTTTGACCGTTCAGTTTGTACAACAGCTATATGCTACAATAGTCCGATCTGAAAATTTTTTTCATAAATTGTGGTGCTTATTTTGACAATAATTCGAGCCAAATTTCGTAAAGATATCTCTTCAAATAAAAAAGTTTTCCTTACAAGCACTTAATTGCGAGCATTCAGTTTGTAAGGCAACTATATCCTATAGTAGTCCGATCTGAACAATTTCTTCGGACATTGCATTATTGTTTTTGGCAAAATTCATTAAGATAAATCGTAAATAAAAACGTTTTCCATGCAGGCACTTGATGCCGATTGTTCAGTTTGTATGACAGCTTTGTGCTATATTCATCTAATATCGGCGRTTCCGACAAATAAGCAGCTTCTTGGTGACAAAAGAACTTGTGCACATTTTCCGATCAATATCTCAAAAACGGATGGATTAGGTGGACTATATGCAGACTGTTGCACGGACATCACCAAATCGGCGCGCTGATCATTAATACATACATATATACTATACTATAGTATATTGTGCAGGGTCTGCGATGTTTTCTTCTAGCTTTAAAAAGTTCGGGGCCAAGTTAATGTACCGTRTTTGGTTTATAAAACCAGAAAATCGAACCGATGACGATCACACTCTTTTTTGTGGACAATTTTCAAACTCTGAGAACATTTCGATGCCAGAAAGTTACTAGTAAAGGTTCATCACCCGTTTTGACTTTCTTTCGTCATCTTACATCTCT
>NW_017535363.1:3172-4010 GCF_001853355.1 Bactrocera latifrons
ACAATAACTATTTTAGCTGACAAATAGTACAAGCCCGACTATAAATATACAAGTAGAGCTGTTATAATAAAATATTGCCATAATACAAATCGAAACGATTTTTTTACATTTTACAAAATTCTGCGTAATCGTTTAAAGCATTTTTTAAAATATCAACTTTTACTTTTATTTCGATGAAGAAAATTTAGCAGAAATGTTCTTTGGCTTTACAAATCCGAGCACATTCCATATACTTCAACCCTACTCTCCTTGCATGSGTGCAACAGTTTTAGTTCAGTTTCCTTTACTGTACAGATGGAACTCCGCTTATACATATGACGAAATAAAGTTAGAATACTAGTGGTCGTACCAAAGCAATTATTTTACATACTTTCTGTTATCTTGAAGTCAGTATGTCATAGTTTTCGCAGTAGATTTCTGCAGTTGCTATCGCTCTTTGAATATTAATTGAATAAGCGCATTTATCAGTGATCGTGAGACAGWGTCGTGTGTTAATTTTATTAAAACCTAAAGTTGTGAAGAGTACATGCTTTTCTTGGAACTCGTGAGCTAATGTTGTGGATAATTGAGACGGATATATCTTATTCTTGTGAATGATCGTCAATTTTTTTTTTTTTTGAGTATTTATTAAAATAATGATTTACGTCGTTTGGTTGCAAATAAAATATGAAATTTTTAAAAATGGACAAAGCGAAACTTTAAAACACTGTTGAAGATTTTTTTTCATATATTTACTATCAACGTATTATATATTAGGTAGTCGAAAAAGTTGTTTCGTATTTCTAATCAAACCACCTAAGGTTTGGCGAACACTAAACTCAGCGAATTTTCTTTATGT
>NW_017535363.1:5995-13864 GCF_001853355.1 Bactrocera latifrons
TGGGTTGAGAAAAAAAATTAATATTTTTGAAAAATTTAGACTGGTTCTTACCACTTTTAATTTTAAAACATTTTACAGTCATTTAAAAAACATTTTCTTCTTTCAAATATTTCAATTGCTCGTTTCATATTAAATAAAAAGCTCAATCTTAAAACTTATATTTATATATYTGTAATAGTTGTATGCTCTGCTAGTTATGTATATTAGAATTTTAGTAAGAAATATTTTAAAATACTAAACAATCATTCCTTTCTTTGGCGTAGACACTTCAGTATTTTTATTTTAACAACTCCTTATCCGCCTCTACTGACAATTCAAAATTAAATTGGCGCGTTCCTTTTTGAGCGAGAAAATCAACCAATATCAGAACGAGTTACAAAAAGCTTTGTTACTAATAATCCTTGTTAATCGCATAAATTTTTGCCTTCGCCTATTTATTTACCTTCTTTTCTCATATAAACAAAAACAACAATCAACCGCTCGCTTGAATTCACTCAAATATTCGGTAATTCAAAAACCAAAACCAAAAAAAACATACGAACGACAGACTCAGTGAAACAGCGAGGCTGCTGCGTAGCGTTTTTACGCGTCGTGCCAATACCAGAGTCGAAACGGAACTAGAACTGTCGCGTGAGTACAAATACACTAAAACCTATGAAAAAATTAACAACATTTTTTGTGGCATATAATATAAAACAGTGTTTCTACGATGAGTTTCCCTTGTGGTTGAGACAAGTTTGTATGTTTCATGATAGCCACAAAGATTTCTAGATATATAGCTAGCTAGGTGGGTAGACTCGTATATACTGACAGCAGTAGGAACAGCTTTAATCGAAGTGACGAAATTGCTTCAAAATTGGAAAAATATAAAGTTAATCAAGTATTGAAAAATTTGCTAGAAGAGTGTGGACAGTGCAAGTAAAAGCAATATTTAATGTGCACAACAAAAAATGAAATGGAAAAATTCAGAAAAATGCAATTAATGTACATTCAATTAAAGTATTGGTCAGTCAGCGTGATTCTATAAATTTCTGTTCAKCACCGGTAAACACTAACCAGTAAGCAAAAATGGGAGAGCTCTCAGCAWTACCTTGGATAGTKCAAGTTAAAATGGTKGTAGTCTAATGAGCCACGTATAGAGCAGTTTTCGTACTTTGCGATACCAGCCGGAGTTCAGTTACGAGGTCTATGAGGAGTACCTGCGCTTGAGGSGAATTTTCATAGACTTTGTGGCTTCGTTATAAATATCTCTTCCAGTGTCTCACAGAGTGATGTCCCCAATTCAGCTATACTCAATCATTTGTTAAAAAAATCTTGAAACACTTGAAATCCATGATAAAATAAAATGCAAGTCACTAAATTTTATTAAAGATTTCGACTCGGTTCAGAATTTATTTGGACTCTCGTAGGAAATGTCAAATTTTTTATGATAAAAATCAAAGTGTAATAGATTTTRTAAATTCTCAATGTATTTAAAGCATAGATATCAAAAAACTAAAAAAAAATGTGTTTATTTTTCAAGCATTCAAGCAAATTTCTTTGGTGGGTAAAAGTTTTAGTCATACAGACACCCTAACTACCTACCTAAAAGTTTCCGGTATCTTTTGAGAATTATAATATATTTCTCATGCTATCAATTTAAACAGAAATACTTAAAAAATCCAAAAATAAGTTCAGTATTGGAAATGATGAAAAAAMATTTTAATTATTAATCTCTACTTCCCTTTACAACTTTTCGGATAAAGCTTTATTCTCAATACTTTGACTGAAAGCTTTCTTATGAATAAAGCTTTGTTCCCAAAACTTGGAGTGAAAGCTTTGTCTAAATTAACTATTTTTATCTCTCTGATATTTTATAAAAAATACGAAATAATTTTATACTTCGTCGCAACCAAAATTGTATCTACGACAGTGGTTTTGAGAAGTCTTTGGAAGCAGAAAGGCGCCTTTCTCACCTCATTAAGCACGTGAGAAAACGAAAAAAAAACTACTTTGAGTTTTTGAAATGCAAGCATTTACTGCTAAGATCTTTAAGATAAGAATATCAACTATTTTTCCATACTCCGCAATAATGTTTCCTGGGTAACTGCTTGTTATGAAACTTCATTGTCGACATTGCAGGTGCCTTGATGGATTATAGCGTAAAGGGTTGTGTAAGTTATTGAAAGATTAATGGCTCAATAATTACTTGACGGAATAGTTAGGTTTTTTTCTACTTAAATATATATAAATAATTTTTTTAATGCAATATTGCTTGTCATTAGTTAGTGCTGTTGCTAAGCTGAAAAAAACGCTGTGATATATTGCCCCACTCGGTCCCAAAACTGTCACTAATGACTTTTTGCCTTGACTCTTGGGCTAACACTAAATTTTCTCTAGCTGTGCATTTCCAGCGGCATAGCAATCCGTGTCTTTTCTTATCAATTAAGCATTTATTACCTCTACATCTATGATTAGGTGCCTACCAGAAGTTCACCCCTACAATTATTTTTTGTTGATGATGRAGAAGARTTTTTTWATTTAAATTATTGTWGCTGTCAAATGAATGTTTTATCAGAGTATAAAACAATTTTGAACGCTCAGCGAAAGCTTTTAGTTCATAGCTGTTACCGTAAATAACACTTGTAAGCTTTCACTAGTTCAATAGCTCGGTTGTCAAGATATGAAAGCGCCACCAAAAACATTGAGCTTTCATGTTTTTTTTTTTTAATTTTTTAACTATTTATACATAGGAGTATATGAGAGTAGGAGCTCAGCTCAGTTGTTGTTTAATATTTTTGTTGACTGAGGTAACACTACGAAATTTTATACAGAAATCACCCCTTGATAAACTTTTAACTCACGTTTAACCCATTGTATAAAAGACATACATATGTAAACTAATAATATACTCAACACTCATATATGGTATTTATTGTAAACATAGCATTTTCATTAAAAAAAGACTTACAGTCAACYCCGATCATGYTCAGRCGTYKAAAGCACAACACAATTCACTCAARTATTGGAYATACATATTTTAAGAGTTATGGTAWAGTCCAGATTCCAAAGAAATTTTTATTTGATAATTTTTTAGGAAAAACAGGGGGACTTATTTCGAATTTAAAAGCTCATATAAAAAATATTGAAAAGCTACGTAAGGTAAAAATTCAGTAAATGCTTACAGCGAGAGCTGAATTTGAAGCCAATTGAGAGAAAGCTTTACAGAAAAAAGTTAGAAATATGAAAAAGCTTCGTTAACAATTAAAAATTTGTATATTTAATAGTTTTACAACACTAAGGGGAGGCTTTYAGATCTATGAAAAAWAWTTTWTTTTYTAGTTTTACCAAAATATTTAGGAGAAAACAGAGAAGAAATGAATATATATATAGAAATGAATACATAGCTCACTTAAAAGCTTGAATGATATAAGAAAGTTTAGTTTATGAAAAGAAGSTTTCACTTAGTTAAATTGCTAAAGATATATTTTTATCAAACGTTATACATAGAAGAAAATAGCGAAGATTTAAATTTAGCTCAATCAAGAAATTTTATAATATATAAAAGTTTACGAATAAAAAGCTTTCACTTGGTGAAATTGCTAAAAATATATTTGTATCAAACGATAAACATAGAAATAAAGGTGAAATTAATATAACTCATAAAAAGCTTGTATAACATATGAAGGTTTAGGGATAATAAGCTTACACTTGGGGGAAGCTTACTGTATGCAGTTGTAGGCAAGCAATGAATAAGACTTTTTCACAATATTTGAAGAGAAATATTTGATTTATTTGCGGATCAGACAGCTATCATTAGACTAGAAATTATATTAGAACTATGACAGGCAATKTAGCCAGTGACTTTTTATTAAGCATTAGAAAATAGATTCATATTTTAGTTTCAAAGTTAAATTTCCAAAACGTCTGAGTTTTAAAATGACTTTCCAGGCTTTTAAAACTGAAATTTCTTTGGAATCTGTTGCAAATTTCAAATCTTTCATGCAAACAATATTAATCACATTTCTTTTCTTCAACTTATAATATAGACGGTTACGCTTTCTCCCAAGAGGAAGGTGGTGCAGTGCCACAATCCGTCGTTATACGCGCGTACGACACGAATTTGCCGAAACCAGAGGGCAACTAAGCGCATGAAACTACATAAAAACTGGTACTGGTTATGGAGCAGACAAAATCAATGAGGAGCGAGCATATGCTGGGTTCGAGCAAAACTGAAGTAGACCATTACAGAGTGACAGCAAAGTGGATGAAACTGTAGAAGATCATTACAGTAAACAAGCAAAGTGAATGCGGTGGAAATAGTCACACAAGGGATTGTGGTGATTCATAACTCGAAAAGTTTTATGTGCGTTCCCAATACTAGCACATCTTTCAGTTCGCCGAAATGTTAGGCCAACCATTATAACCATTCGAAGAATATCACACAAAATACTAGTTAGTATTTGAAAAATAGCAAAAAATTCAACTGTTGTATATTTAAAGAAAATTGTTTTCAAATCCCCCCAACACAAATGGCCAAAAATAGTCAAAAATCAACAAACAACTGTTTGACAGCCAATGCAACTGTCAAAACTCAGTTTAAACATCAGTCATAATATAAATGTATTCAAACAGAAATTATGCGAAATATTTAAGAAATGATTGTGAAAAGATAACATTTTATTGAAAATCAGAAGCTTAACAAAATCACACATTTTTAGCATATACTAAGTTTAAATCTAGCATATTAAGAGCAAACTTTATTCTATTTATATAATATTAGTCTAAGCCAAAGAGGTAAAGTGAAAATTCGTGCATAATGAAGACTTTGAACATAATGAGCAAGTGGAAAGTGGAAACTTTATTCTTCTTCTTTATTGGCGTAGAAGTGGAAGCATTATGCAGTCAAAATGCCATTTGTGGCATCAACATTTAAAGTGGCATTATAATTATAATTACTAATGTGTGCATTACTAAACCGATAACTGACATATGACTTTAATTATTAACCGTTATACTTAACTAGTTAAATGTTTTTCTTAATTTGTGTATAATTAATATGCTTGTAAAATAACTAAAATTATAAATAAGACAAACTGTATAAAATAAATTAATATTCACACAAATAAAGAGGTGTAAAATAAAAAAAAGTTGTCGAAGAAAGTTGAAAATTATGGAAAATTCTGTAATTGAGAAGGCACGTAAAAGAAAAAAAGAAGTGGAAAACAAGATAAGCATTTTAAATTAATTAAAGAAGATAACATGCAAGTATTTGCTTAGTTGTTCCTAATAATATTGTATATATTTTTTATACCGTTAAAAAATATGATTTTTATTAATTTTAACTTACAAAAGTTCAGTATGTTTTTGTAATAATTTAAAGGCGTAATTACATTGGCAGTCGAAAAAGTATTTTCGTATTTTGTCAATAGAAGTCGTAATATCAACGAATAACACATTTAGTCAAATTCTGTTGTAGAAAATTTTAAACTGTTAAAAAGACTTTTAATAATTGCTTTACTAACCAAAAAATATGCTGTCGCTTAGAAGATACTGCAGCCACTTTTGTAACTGCAATAAAATTAATTAAAGCCAATGCAACAAAGAAAACTTACATATTCTATTGAATATATACTGAGCCAGCGCTATGGAAATAAGCCTACATTAAAATTTTTGTCTTGGCTAAATCTGAGAAATAAAAAAAAAAATAATATTTTTACTTCTCATAATTCTAAAATGTGACCCATTCCAAGGTTCCCTACTTTTTTTTAAAGAAAAACACAGAAACTTCAGATTTAATGTTTAATGTTTATTATCATTGGAAATACGAGTAGCTTCATTGGCATTTATTTTTTGTAGATTAACTCTTTCAAACGTTGGCTGCGGCACGTCTCAGATGGTCCGTCTGTTGAGTGCAATTTTCGATTCCCGTTCGAGCATTTCGACTGGTAACTGGCGTATGACTCGCGTGATGTTTTACTCCATGGCCTGAACCGAAGCAGGATTGTCCGCATTGATTTTAGACTTTAAATATTGAAAACACACAGTAAAATGTCTAACGCTGTGATATCACATGATTTTATGGTCAATCGATCGCCACAAAACATGAAATTATTTGCACACCGAAGTGTCTCAATAAATCCAATGATTGATGCGATGTGTGGAAAGTGGTGCCGCGCCGCCTTGTGGAAACCAAATGTCAAGATCACAAGCTTCAATTTCAGGCAACAGATCATAACGGTCATTGACGGTTCCGATTTCGAGGGTCGAACGGACTCAGTTCTTGAACAAGCTGTATTTTGTACGTCAGTCTGAGCTGCTGCGAACTGCGACGTATCGACTCTCCACAATTTTCATCTATGTACACTCTCAGCTACGGCTGCTGTATTTTCATCACTGCAAGTCCAGCAAGACCTGCTCTATTTAGTCGAATATTATCCAATTATGAATGCTGGGTCTCAAGATGGATAATAGTGTTGCGAATAGGATACTAAGTAGGCCGATTATGATGACCATATGTTGAGCGAAACGCAGGAAACACGTTTTAGAACGTGAATTTTCTTGATAGAATTGAATTTTTGTTTTGTTGGCAGTTACCTTAAGACATGTCCGATGTACAAATTTTTTCTGGTCGGAGGTTCAAAGTAATTCACTTGGGCATGACATTGGCAATTGTTAACATTTTTAGTCAAACCGGAAGTGGAAATATTTTTTCGATAATTTCATAGTCTGCTTCAGAGTTTTGCCAATAAAACTGCATTCAAAATTTTGACCTGATTCTTACTGAGCAGTCATAAAAATTATATTAGTTTTACTTCCGGTAGTCTCACAACGCAGGCTCACTTTAGTACAGAGCGGAAACGATTCTAAGATTTTTGAATTTGGCGCAAGATGCCCCTTAATGTAGGCAATATTTTAGCATCAATTCAAATATTTTTCAAAATATTACGAAAAGCTTTCGCTATGCTGCATTTTTGTGTCCAAATATTTTGACTAGGTTCTCGTAATAATTATTTTTCTAGTTTAGTTCTGTGGGTTCCTGGTTATTGCTTTTTTCATCTTGCTCCATCGCCTGAGCAATAATTCTGTCTTAAAATGTTTGACTTGGGACTGGTGATTTTTGAACTGAGTACTTAAAAACTTTAAAGTAACACGCTCATTCTAGCCCAGAGCGGAGACGGATGTGGTATATTTAAATTTGGCGCAAGATGCCCCTTAATGCAGGCAATATTTTACGATTTTAGTGGTGATTAAGCATATTTCAACATATTTGAGAAATGTTTAACTATTATATATTTTTGAATGTTGTAAATAAAAAATGTTCTTTTGAAATTGAAAGTTTTGTAATAATAATTTATAAAGTAATTTTCATTGGATTACTTATGTAAAACTACTTATATACTAATATTATTAGAATGGCATACAATTAACACATTGGTACCTTATGACTAATTGAGTGCAGCTTAAACACAAAAACAAAAAAAAAAAAAAAAAAAAGAAAAAAAAAAAAAAAAAGATGAAACGAAAAAAATTAAATTGAAGAAAAATGTTTTAATAATTATAGGCAAACTTACAAATACCATTCCATTAAATTTGAGTGACACATAACATTATACATAAATATTTGGAACATTTACACTACTTTAGCTACATTGGCACCATATTGAAGATTATATGAAAAATATTAAGGAAAAATGGCGAATTAGTAACTTGCATAAGTTTTGAGAGACAAAAAGTATTTAATATTAAAGTGATTTCGATATAAATTCTTAAATCTAGATGTGAAGACAGCTTGGTTGCTTATTAAAATTGTAAATAATAGCATAAGCAGACTTTATACTAATTAAATACTAATCATTATGTATAATTGCTTAGATTTTTTTTCGAATA
>NW_017535363.1:15659-30489 GCF_001853355.1 Bactrocera latifrons
AATAAAATGTGCAAAAAAAAATGCAGTGTCAAATACTTTGCATTACTTCACAATAAGGTTTTGATAATATGTATTATTATTTTCTTTTTAATATTTTCTTATTTTAGTTTTTAGTAATTAAATTTTATCAACTTTTTTGTTCACTATTCGAAGGATTTTTTGTTCAAATATGCTTCGTCAATATGGATAAAATAATTCCGTTATATTTTTCTTATATTACGAACACATTCATTTTGTGGTTTAAGTCTTGAATTCTTTTGTGTCGGCCATCTGGCGGGAATTTGCAAAAACCATTAGCAGAGTTCTCTACCTTAGTTAAATTTATAAGAATTTCATTAAAATGTATTGTGTTAAGTCGACTAAGTTACTCGAAATAGTTCCTCAGTTTATGAGATATTGATATACAATTTGGCAAACCTGCTTTTCTCCGCAACCTCTTGCGTGAATAGTCGACATCGAACAGCGATAACAAATAGCTGCCATACAAACTGAACGATCAAAATCAAGCTCTTGTAAGGAAAACCTTTTTATTTGACGAGATATCATCACGATATTTGGCATAGCTTATTGTCCAATACAACGCTGAAATCTCCAAAGAAAATGTTGAGATCAGACTACAATAGCATATAGCCGCCATATAAGTATGTATGTAAACTGATTGATGCAACTCCAGTACTTACATACATATATATGTATGTATGTACATATGTATATGAAAAACTTTTTAGTTTGTCAGGATATTATCATAAAATTTGGAAAAGCTTATCAGCCAAGGCTACGCCATAACAGATGAACAAATGGCTCAGATCGAGTCACTAGCTTCAATATCTGAGAAATGAAAATCAAGATAAATTTCTTTTTAAATCTTCTTGTGCTATATGAAATGCATCCTTCTTATATTCAACTAATACATTGTATCTGGTTGGATTTTGGCTGATCTCAAGGATAGCTTCCCTATCTTGCTTCTATTCTCCCTATTCACTCAACTTCCACCCATCCTTTACTTCGTGCAAAACATTTATGTATAATCTCATGCTTCTTTCGCTTTCAAGTTATGATGTTGAGTATTAGCCTGCTTACTGTAATAACTGTTAATATTTTTGTTAACTTAAACAAAATATCCACTAAATTTAAAGCACTACACATACGAATGTGGCAGCTTGTGTTAATAAAAAATAAATAAATCGAGCGAGTCAAGCAGACAACATCAAACGATGAACCCACTCAGTGGGGTAAAAACAAATCCTGCAAGCACTCATAATAAATACGCTCATATGTGAGTATACACAGACACACACCCACACACAGAGGCACACACGTATTCCAATAAGAAATATCAAAAGCATAAAATCAAATCACAGCGTGTGTCCCGCTGCTGCCAAATCCAACTACATTACAATAAAAAAAATAATAATAATAAAAAAACATGTATGTATACATATACATATGGATAAATGTATATGTAGTATGTATGTTTGCTTGTGTGTGTTATAACAGCAACAGATACACTTATTGCACTCCAAAGCGACATAAACGCCACAGAAGCATCAACAAGATTCAACTGCAGGGAAAATCATAAATGGAAAATGGCGTATACACACAACTACATATATAGATTTTCACACACACACACCCAGAGTTGCATATTTTTCGGTAAATGTGTGATTTGGGAGTGCAAAGTGACAGCGCTGACGGGGCTCAGCTCAGTCAGTGTGTTTAAGCAGATGCTGATCTTCAACCGCGAACATACAAATGTACTATATAGATATATATATGTATGTTACAACACAGCGGTTATACAGCGTCTTGCACGTCAGTTGTGTTTAGCATAAGCGTCGTAGAAGAGACAGCGTCGGAACCAGCAGCAACAGCTTTCGTCTAATGTGATTCGTTCCGGTGTGTGGTGTACAAAATATAGTTGACGCTGTTGCGCTTTGATGCAAATGTGCATGCCTTTAGTGCATTGTGGGTGTATAAGTTGGTCAGCTGTTGGCTAAAGCGCTTCCTTGGACATTGTGACTAGTTTTTATCGGACCAGTTGTGGAACTAGTTGCCAAAAGTTTTTGCGAGAATGATTGATTTGATTTAATAAACTTAACTAGGCGTTCATTATTAAGTTGTTGCACATTTTAACTAGTTTTTATCAGTCTAGTTGGGGAACTAGTTGTTAAAAATTGTTGAGAAAATGTTTTTTTTTCAATAAACTAAAGCAGGAGTTCATTTTTATCATCAAGTCTAGCTGTGGTATTGTCTTCAAGTTAATTTAAGAACAGTAAGTCATGAGAATTCAATATTTTTCTCAGTTTTATTTTGTAATAAAAGGAAATACATGTATGCACATAATGCAAAAGTATTTGTTTTGAGACTTGGTTATCTCTAAGTATATAAATCTAAGTAATTTTTGAATGAATCCTATGCAGAGACTATATATATACTATATCTATGCATTTTGTGATCAAATTTCCATCCTCAGAAATAAAAATACATCAACTTCGGACTTTCAATTAAAAAAAAAATTTTTTTTTCTTCATCATGACTTTACATATTATGTTTTGACGTTTAAGGCTATTTACGTTTATAAATACAACAACCAAATTTTAAAAATTCTACAAATTATACATTTTTGTCAGAACCTAGCCTCAATCATATGAATTCAAGCATAAGCATCGTGTGCCGTCCGACCGTCTCAAATTAGTACCAATTTTAACTCTGTTACACTAAAATTTTCGTGTTTTGATTTAATAAGTTTTGTAATTAACTTTTTTTTTGAAAAGTAATAAAGTAACGGGATTCCAACGCGATTATTTGCCATTTTCTAGCAATTTGTGAGTTTGGATTTAGCCCTTAGCAATGTTATTTCTCATTAAAAAGTAACAGAAAATATTTTTATCAACACTGGTTAACTGTTAACTGGTCCTTAACGAACTAGTTTGAAAGTAATATATTTATGACTAGGTCGCTACAATTTCAAAATGCCTACAAAGTAACACGGTGTTGCTAAATTTAGACAAAACAGCAGCGAAATACGAAAGAGAACTATAGATTGGTCCTTAACGAACTAGTCTGAAAGTGGTATATTTGTAGTAAGATCGATATCATTTAAATGTGCTGGTAAATTTAGACAAAACAACAGTATCTTCTTCTTTTCTCTTCACTTGGCTACTTTTGCTTCTTTAAATGAGACCAAACTTTAAATAAATATATTTTTTTAAAGGGAAGTATGGACATAGTTGTATGCATGTACATACATATGAGAAAAAAAATTCTATAAAAAATTATAAAAAAATATATTTTAATAAAGTTTTTTAAAAGTTATTTATTTTCAATATTTGGAAATTATTTTTTTGTAATATTTAGGTACATTTTATATAATTTATAAAAATTTTGGAAAATATTTTTGAAAATTTTTATTTTTTTAATATGTAATTTAAAATTTTATAATTAAAATTTAAATGTTAAAACAATGCACAAGTTACTATTCATTTCACTTGAGCAAAACTATAAAAAGTTCTGTACTTCCTCAATTTGTTGCTGGGTTATAATCTATTCCTGCAATATTGTCAAGCATCGTTGATGTCAGCAGCAGCGCCAACAAGATTTCTAAATCTCTTCAACTACAATGTCATTTACAAAAATGATAATGAACAGCAGCATCATCACCAACACCATCATCATCAGCAGCATTGCCTTCGTCACCAAGCAGAAGACACTTGAAATCATGCAGATGAGCTGTAACATTAAAGGCAGCACTCTTTCGCTAAGGATGCGGCATTAGCGCGCAGCATTGGGGAGCTTACTTTACTTATACACATCCTATACATACATAAATAAGCGTGTATGTGTGTATCTGTAGCGCTCCACTTAGCGGCACGCACTTGTGAGCCGGACCCCCAAAAAAGCATTTAAAGGTGTTTGGTAATATTTATGCAGACGCTTCATATTTCAGATTTAAAATAAATAGCTTGACACCGAACGCGGCGAACTGATGTGCCCCATGCCAACGAAACTGAAAACTTTGTACTTTTGTATGTATCCACATATGTACATAATTTGTCTCCTGGCCTGTGCACTCCCGTTACTTAGAATACTTGGGAGCATGCTTGGTCTCCTACTCTCCTTCTCTCCATTTGTGTTTTATGGTTAGGTGTTTGTCTGCTGGAGATTCGAGATTTATTTATAGCCCGGGTGCCAAGTGTGAACTCAATAACTATTAATTTGATTATGTGCATAAAGCTATGTATATAAGTATGTACTTATATTTAATTTATATATAAACATACATACATATATACAAATGTATATGTATATGCATGTGAGGGTTTGTAGATATGCAAAGCGATTTAAGGGGTTATAACCACTTGCAAGTCAGAAAAAATCCTTTTAGAAATTTTTGTTTAAGAAAAATTTTATTGAATAAATAAGTAAAAATAATATAAATTTACCGAATTTAGTTTACTTTAATAATCGCCTCTAATTGGAAAAAAAATATATGTATTCTCTTGATTCCGTAGCCGATCTCCAAGAAGGCCTTCGGAGAAAGGTGCCTGCCGGTGGCGAAGATTTTTCTGCTTAAAAATATTTCTAATCCATAAAAATTTACAACTGCTGGAAAATGTTAGAAGGACTTGTTAAATATTGATTTTTGAAAAAATAGCGGTTTCTCAAAAAATGTTTATTTATCAAAGAAAGTCCTGTGAAAATACTGTGAAAATATCAAGTTCATCGGAAAACATTAACAAATATATGAACATTAGAGCGGATCGCTGACTAGGGACTATTCCTAGCAACCATGCCTAAGAGATTATAAGTCTAAAGCTGGTTTCGAGCCATCGCCGAAAGTTAAAAAATCTGAGGAATCATATGTATGGTAGAAATATGATATAATTGTCCGAAAAAGGATCAATAGAATATCAAAATGCACCTACATATTAAATTTCATTCGGATATCTCAAAAAAGTGACGAACAAATTTTAATGATTCTTCAAAATTTCACCTTAAAAACTGGCTTGAAGCAGTTTTGGACACATAGTCTCTCAGACAAAATTGTTTAGAATGATCCGTAGAACATTTTTTCGTAAGTGACTTTCCGTTTTTTGGCAACCCGCTCCAATGTTCTTCTCCATATGTATAAAAAAAATTAATTATTTTTTAAATTTATCAGTAGTTATAACCTCTTACAAAAAATATGTATTATAATCATACAGTCATATTTATGCATTAGGGTGGGTAAGAAAAAAAATTGCATTTCGTACTCTGAAAAATTGGAAATCCTGCAGTAAATATGTATATATTACAATCAGACCATCATATTAATGCATTAGGGTGTGTTTCGGTGTTTTGGCTCCCTGTAAATCAACCCGCTCTAATGTACAGACATTAGGAAAAAAGTCGATTTGTTTCTAAAAATTCTAGTAAATATAACCTCTTATAAAAGATATGTATTATAATCAGACAGTCATATGTATTTATGCATTAGGGTGGATCAAAAAATATTATGTCTTTTCCGCTTCGCACTCTGAAAAAATGAAAAAGCTCTTAAATAAAAATACTGCAGTAAATATGTATTATATTACGATCAGACTTTCATATATACGTGCAATAGGGTGGGTCAAACAAAATAATGTTTTTTTCGCTTCGTACTCTGAAAAATTGGTTGGTAGACACCTCTAAGAAAGGCTCTCAAAGTATAAGCTCTTAATTGTAATAGGAAGGTATTTCGCCTAACGGTTTTCTATTTATTTTCTTATTATCAAATACAAAATTTTATATCTCATTTCCAACTATAAAAAAAAGGAAGAATATATCTTTCTTTTAGAGATTTTGTAAAATATTTGTAGAGTCTTCTTCGAGGTGTCTTTTAACCAATTTTAAAAATATGAAGCGAAAAATTAAACATTAGATTTTTTTTGACCCACCCTAATATGCATATTAAGAGCTCATACTTAGAGATCCTTCTTGGAGGTGTCTATCAACTAATTTTCCACAGTATGAATCGAAAAGAAAAACATTAGATTTTTGGACCCATTATAACATGCATATATATATAAGAAAATTCGTGCTTTTGACCCACCCTAATATGCATATATATTCTGTACATATAGCAAGTCACTGAACACGTGAATTTAG
The DNA here is from genome assembly GCF_001853355.1 of Bactrocera latifrons. NCBI lineage: Eukaryota > Metazoa > Arthropoda > Insecta > Diptera > Tephritidae > Bactrocera > Bactrocera latifrons. The sequence goes on from NW_017535363.1 coordinate 21,786, forward strand.
TGGATTTACTTCATATCTTTAATTATAACATCAAGTGTCTTAAAGGCGCTGGTAAACACTAAATATAGATAAGCAACTATGCGGTCATTACGCTGCCTGCTATTTGTACTGGTTTAAACCGTATCAGAAGTTCATGCAAGTGACTTCAATGCAGGAAAACATTACTGGCATTCGCACAACGATCAATTACGCTCTTGAACTACGCATATTCGTATGGATTTGTATGTACACATATGTATGTATGTATGTTCAGTCAGAGCAACCCCTTGCTTAACGGCACACTTTAATTAGTCGGCAAATGAATGAAAGTGCCTTTAAATAATTAATTGAAATGTGCGAAATTTTTCACAAAGTCAAAAATAACTAGCGAAACCCAGTTGATACCAAAAAGCCACGAGCCATGCGGCACGAGTTAAGAAGCTGGCCACACTTTGCAGCCTGACATGATAGTGCAATGAACTGAATCACGCAACAAAACTACACTTATCAATAAGAAACTTTCGTAATTACTCTTAGTGTGAGTATAGTAAGGTGATGTGGTTGATGGCTGTCGGGATGGAGATGGAGAGCACACTAAAAAGCACTGATCACATTTATCACTTCTTTGTTTTTAATTGAGTTCACGGTTAGTCAATATACCTTTGAAACGATTGATTATAGAAAAAATAAGATAAGGATAAGAAAAAAGTGAAGTTTACAAATTTATATTTATCTTAAAGAGTTTTTAACTTAAAAAAGCAAAGGAAAGAAAAGGCTGCAAATACTGGAAGCAGTGTGGCCTCGAAGAAAATTTATTACAAATTCCGAAGAAAATTGCGTGGACAATCCTAAAAAACCTGATGACCCATATTTATCGGTATGAGTTTCACTCTCACAATGGATTGGACCTTATCAGTGTGGCTTCGAAACTGGGTAATCTATTATTGAAGAGATTTTCAACATACACCAAAACTTGGAAAAGACTCGTGAAAGATGCGACATACCTACCTCTTCGTCAATAAAAGTTCGAAAAGGAATAGCCTCTATGGCACTCTGAAAGTATTCAACGCAGTACCCGCCGGTGGAAACCCTCCCCTCGGCTGGAGAGATCAGAAGGAGGAGAACCTGGCTGATGTTAATATCTCGGAATGGCGTCAAATAGCAAAAAGAAGATTTCGCGATTTATTTTTCTAAGAAGTTGTCGTTTTGTCAAAAACCAAAATTTTGACTAGTGCTTTGATTATTGTATTCATCTATACTAGTTTATGGTTTTGAAATAATTTTAGACAGAAAAATTTTCCTCTTCGATAAACATATTTTTTCAGAGGAGCTCCTGGACATGGCATATCAGGGGAATAGCGGAAATTGAGGAATTGTGGAACAAGTAATTTACCATGTTTGAAAAAAAAAAAAGTTGAACTTTATGTTTATTACAAAATATCAACTTAAATCATTCGAACGGATACGCTGGTGATGTTGAGCTCTCTAGTCATCCTTCAAGCACCATATTCTTCACTTTTATTACATTTTCATCAGTTGAAGGGCGCAAGTCTTCAACGATCTCTTGACCGTTTTTGAAGGCTTTGTATCACTCGTAAGCCTGTGTCTTTGATAAAACTGAATCACCGCAAGGCTTTTCCAATATTCGCAATGATTTCGACATCATTTTTAACGAAATTTGGTTAGAAATATAAAATTTGAGACAAATTCCGTGGTCGATAGTTTTAACCTTTGTAAAACTTGCAACGCACTACTGAGGTGTACGACTTAAGCAGTTGCTGTGAACAAACTGCTTAACAGATCGCGCTCATATTTGGCACACTGATTAAGGGCGGTTCTACCAACTTAGCACAATATATTTTTTTGATATTTAATAACAATTTCCGGGTGCTTTTTCGTCACAATATGTTATGAATTACTTTCCTGTTTTATCATTTTCAACTGCTGCTGCACTAGTCTAATGGAAATTTTACTGCCTTAGGAAAATTGTGATAAATCTGGAAGGAAATAGCTGCTGATAAAAGTATTCACGAATTTCAACAAGAGTGTACTTCCTTAAGGTATTTCAATAAAATTTGGTAATTTTGCTGAGGACAAAACAGCGAGTCATTCGTAAGTATGTACGTAACCATTATCTTTGATTATTCTGCTTGTAAGTTTCTTGTTTTCAGTTTTGTATGCATTTGCAGCTTAATTGATTGACAGAGAATAAATGTGACTGGTAATTATAGCACAATAAAATTACATTTGAAATAAGTACATATATAAGTGCACACATGCATGCTACACACTCGCACATATGTATGTATGTGAGTGTATCTAGATCTACACTTGACTTACTTACTTACCGAGCGCTTAGTTATCGCTGTCTCTTATACACATCTAGATGTGTATAAGAGACAGGTGCACACATGCATGCTACACACTCGCACATATGTATGTATGTGAGTGTATCTAGATCTACACTTGACTTACTTACTTACCGAGCGCTTAGTTATCGAGTGCAAAGAGCAATAAATTATCTTTGAGTGCAGGCAATAAAATCAAAACACTTTATAGAAATTTAAATTGAATTTGCCAGCGTAGCGAAGATCCAGCTACAGCGCAATGCGAAAACAAAGCCAGCAATAACAATAACCACAACGAATAACAACAAACAGGCAAAGATTGAAGAAATAGCCATACTTTGATAAAAGTGTAACGCAATTAGTTGCAAGTTGTAGATGTTGTGATGTTGTTGTTATTATTTTTGTTGTTCTATTGCTGTTGACTGAAGATGTGCGCGATGACATGCACGCAATCTCGCACATGCAGATAAAGATAGAACGGCGACAGGCAACGCGTGACAAAGCCATTGCAAGTAGCTGCACACACACATACAAACATGTAAATAAACAAACAGACACACTGCAGCACAGAAACACACTTAGGTTTAAATAAATGATTGCTGCCGCTGAATCAGTACATCAGGCAAGCAGCCAGCCAGTCGGCAAGTCAATGAGGCAACTAAGTAAGAGCAGCAGCCGAACGACAGACAGACGAGCAAGCGCTGCCAGTCACCAGGTAGATAATGCTATCCACTGCTGATGAAAGGCTGCTAACTGCTTGTGTTGTTGTCATGTTTGTTGTTGTCGTTTTTGCAATGGCCTGTTGCAACGGCATGTGATGCTTTGCGCCGCCGGCTAAAAAATTGTCATCGAGCGAGTCACATAAACAACAAAAATTATCACTGGAAAGTGTGAGCAACAGCAACGGCAACGGCAATGAGAGCGGGAATAGCATTAGCAGCGATGCGCTGCTGTCGTGGAAGGGGCGGTGGCACGTGGCCTGGCGGGTAGTGGGTCGAGGTCGCGCCACCGAACCTAACAAACAAACAAGTCAAGTGAGCAAACCAAATTAGTTATTGATTTTATTTTTATTCGCTGCATGCTGATAGTGTCTCTCCTGTTGTTATTTTTGTTATTTTTGTGTTTTAACATATTTCACTTTGTTGGCTTTTTCACTTTGTGCGCTGGGTAATGAAGTTATTGTTACTGATAGCGCTGCCATTAAGTGTCAATGCAACGTATTACAAAGGTGACTGCTGCGGTTTGTTGTTGTTGTTGTCTGCGTTTTTGTTACATTGTGATAAGCGAGGAGCCCTGCAAGTAAATAAATGACCTTGAACGCATTCTGGAATTTTATTTTATTTTTCAGGTACAAGTGGCAATTAGTGTCAGCAAATGAACTTTTTATTGAGTAATACGCGAATGATTTACATATACATGTATATATGTAACTATATATGAGCATATTTGTAGATAGTACCTGCTATTAGGTTGTAAGGGGCTAATAGAATAAACGAGCAACAACGTTAATTCTGTCCGCATCGAAGCCATAATATCCTTTACAAGTACTAAAGATTTCTTACAAAAATTTGATTTTGATCGGTCAATTTGTATGGCAGCTATGTGATATAGAGGTCCGATCTCGACGATTTCTTGCCAGATTTTATTTTTGATCGAGGTAATAACTTATGTCAAATTTCGTGAAGATATCTTGTAAAATAAAAAAGTTTTCCACACAATCACTTCATTCCGACCGTGCAGTTTGTATGGCAGCTATATGCTATAGTGGTCCGATCTGAACCATTTTTTCGTAGATCACACCACTAGTATAGAAAATGGTCCCTGGCGGATTTCATAAAGATAAGTCGTCAAAAAAAATTTTTTTTTAATACAAACTTCGTGGCAAGCTTAATATACCATGTTCGCGGTATAAAACGCTGGATATGAAAAATAGTATATAATTTTCAATGTACAATGGCTATTCTTAACTACGACTTAGAAATCCTTTATGAAATGTCCAATATATTAGCCTAGAGGATGACCTAACTATTTCAAAAGTATTTGAAATCTACAATTTTCTATTTAAATTTGACCCGGACTGGCAAAAACTATATTTTCACGTATTTTAATACAAGTTATCGTCTTCAAAAAGGCTGCTGAGCCCATAGTTTAATACTGCGATAAAAAAAAAGTAAGGAGAATTTGTTTATAAAATGAAATACTTCACTTGGTCTTTCAAATCAAGCTCATCCCCTTCACAGTAATTCTTGCCCGATAAAACACACATTTGCCAACGATTTTTCCACTCCACAAAACACAAAACAGGTAACATCTTCAGTACCTTCTCTGAAGGAAATTTGAGGTTAGTTTGCGATGATTTTACAAGCTTTACTGAATCCTAGATGCCACTCAGATACTTGCGTTCGTGATAATATTAGCTCCCAAACATAATTCTGGAACATATCTAATGATTCCAAAGCCTTGATTTCATTGTAAACACAAAATTTCGAGCAAACTCGTCGTAAACCAACAGCTACCGTTTCACATATTGAGATCAAACATCACACGACGTTTTTAAGGGTTTTACCAATCTAGAAAAGTTTGTTGAAATGCTCTGCATTACTGTGATCAAAAGGGCGCGTTGTAATAAGGAGTTCTAAAACCAAGTAAAACTATTAATGAGAAACGCTACCGACAAGAACTCATCAAATTGAAACGAGCGAATGCCGAAAAAAGCTCGGCATTTACTACTAGATATGAGGCAATAATTTTCTATCACACCAACACTCGGCCAAATGTTGCAAGAGCGGTTCAAAACCATTTGAAAAACATTTATTAGTGTCGATGGAGAACGCTCTCAAGAGAATATGGTTGAAATCAGAACAAGGTATTAAAAATTGACTAGTTTTATTCTTGGGCGAAATCCCACATGAGATGGAATCCACAAATTGCCAGAGAGATAGGAGAGTTTTATAGTTTCAGTTGGGCAAAACTTTGCATAATAGATACTACTTTAAATGTTTTTCTTAAATAAACGTCCAAATTTTGATTTTTGAAATTTTGGCGTTGATTGTAGCGCCAGCAGAAAGCAATGATAAGGAGGACCCGAAAAGTGGTCGCACTTGGACAGCCGAGAACGTACCGGACGTTGTGGTACAGAGTTTGTATTACTTCTACAAAAACTTGAATTAATGAAACAATATTATCGGAGCTAAAGGTTGATTTGAAAAGACATATTCTTTATTTAAAAATCACTCCCTGCACGCTCCAAATTCAAGCCAAATTTCTTATATTAAAATATCAGAATATCAACCTCTACATCATGCAAAGCCCCAAATATCAGTGTAGTTAAGAAAAGTTGCCTATGTTATCGAATTAATGCATCATAGAAACGATGAACAAATACTCAGGTTTAAAAAAAAAAAAAAAAAAACACCAACAGAAACAGAAACAGAAATATATTTGCAAGTAGACTACTTCAGAAAGGTTTCTTTTATTATGAGAACCAGTTCCAAAGATGACTCGTCTCGTCACTGATAGAAGATCGGTAACTTCAAATATTTATTAGGAATAGAGAACCTGAAGTAAATTCGAGAAATACTGTCGAAATGCCTGTTTAAAATATTTACTGAGCCTACAGAACCTCAAATAATTTTGAGAAATGCCACCGAGCTGTTGATCTCTGGATGGACAAACATCCATTCCATTTATTTAGATCCGACTTTTAAGGTTAACTAAAAAGTCACTAATTCAACGGCTCTTATTGCTTTCATTGTAGAAGTTCAACCAACCAAAACATTTGCTTTGAGGATTATAGAGTTATACATTTAACTTCCTAGATTTCTTTGTGGATCAACGGCATAACTGTTGTCAGTAAACTATTTACAGTTGAAAATGCGTATTAAATATATAAAAAGTTGGCACATAGGAAGCAGAATATTAAATCGTTATCAGCCACTACAAAGGTATTGCTCCTTAAGTACACTCAGCACTGAAGTATTTTTACTGTTGTGAATATATATTATATCCACTTGTGTAATTCACTTACTATTTGTCAAGTATCAACTACAGGTTCATAACTAAATTAATTGAAATTTGCCGATTATAGTAAATTATGCAAGTATTTAACATGGAAACTTTAATACCAAATGAGTGCGTTGCTTGTTGCCAGGCGAAAGGACGCGGACGCGGACGTGGTAATTGAATGCTCTTAAAACTGATAGCATTATCAGAATGGAGTGCAACAGTAATTGCGACAACGATGCTGATGGTGTTGATGATTCCTGCAATGTTTTTTCAACCAATACACCTACACGCCAGCGCGGTAATTGCATACAACAACACAGAGTAAGTGGAGAGAACCATAAGAGACGTTACGCTACTTTCTTAGTGGCAAACAGGGCGGATAACGATAGTGTTAGAAGCATTCGCGTACTAACAAAGCGGCAGCAATAATAGCGCAGACACAGACAGGTAAATGTAATGCTAAGGCATATTAGTTACTAACATACTGCTGACTTGCAAAGCGTTAATAAGGCGAAAAGGAAGTAAAGAAATTGAGAGAAGGCATTGATTGTTTCAATAAGATGCTTTAAGTTTCAAGAAGAACCAGGAACTTTGTTCTGTGCCAAATAGTTTCGAAATCTGTATGAAAGGTTTACCAATACCTCGATCAAGTTCGGGAGCAAGCATGGCGAAATTAGACAACCAGATCATACCTTCTACTTGCCCTAATATATTTATTATATCGTTCTTTCTTGTCGCTGTTTGGCGGCAAATGGAGATTCTAAGTGTAGTCAGGTCCTTTCCACCTGGTCTTTCTAACGGAATGAAGGTCTTTCTTCCTCTGCTTGTCTCGGCGGGTACTGCTGGAGTGTTTTCATCCATACGAACGATATGACCTATTCGGCGCAGCCGCTGTCTATATCTTCGCTCCACAGTCTATAAATTCTCCGCAGAACCTTTCCCTCGAAAACTCGTAAAGCCGGCTCATCACATGTCGTCATTGTCCATGCCTATTTACCACATAGCAGGACGGGTATAATGAGGGACTTATAGAGTTTGGCCTCTGTTCGACGAGAGAGGACTTTACTTTTCAATTGTATACCTTCTACTTGCAATACTATAATCAATATATCGGTTAACGAATTTCTGGGTGAATTGTTGCCGCAAATACCGGGGGATAACTTGATGAAATTTTGCTCGGCTTATTGTGTGAGACAATTTTACAATCTCTGAAGATTGATTTGCTGTCATATAAACTGACTGTACTGACTAATTGAATTGATTTTTGTAAGGAAGAGAGTTTTGTGAATAGTATTTTGACAACCGAAGTTAAGATTTTCCATTGTTTCTTGCGCATTTTAGACACTCACGACCACACTGTACACCGACAGAAACAACGATAGCAGCATATCAATTGGGGCCAACGCGTTGAGAAACAGTTTCAACAATACACCAACAGCATATTGGCACCGGCGACAGCGGCAGTGACGTCGGCAGAGCCAGTGAGAGTGACTGCGCTGCCGCCGCGCAATATGCAACCACAGCGCCATGTAACTGTGCGGCGCAGCGCAACGCAGCTGTTACTCAGCACTTCGGTTGTTCAGCTGTTCGGTCGACGCCGCGAAATGCAAATACTACATACACCAACGAGTGTTGATTTTGCTGTTTGGCTGTTGAGTTATTGAGCCAGAGAATAGCGCTCGTGCAAATGAATAAATGTACGGTAGAAGACCGTCAGTTAGCCAGCTAGCCAGGCAGTGAAGTAGCGCCGAGCCAGGCACCAAGTCACTACAATCAGTTGCTTTTCGTATCTACAACGAGTTGGTGGTTCACACTTAACGTGGTCGCGGACGATTTTACACAAAAAACAAAATTTGTGTGTTGTAATTTATTGTGTATTTTTGTTGTGATTCTAATTGGATGTGCACGCACGTATTTGCGTGTGTGTGAGGCACATAGCACATTAGAATGAATACAAATTAAATAAATACGAAAACGAGGGAAAAAAATAAAATTCGAAATAAAAAATTGAATTAATTTACGTGCGCGAATTTTGGGGAGAAGTGCGAGTGGAAAGGTAAAGCAAAATAGTGCTAATGTAAAAACAAAAATAAAACTAACGAATGAATATTGTTTTGAAATGTTTGTTTGGCAAATGTAAATTATGCTAAAAACGAATTGTGCGCATTTGAAGAGGCATTCATTAAGTTTTTGAAATATTTGTAAATTATTTGATTGAAAAAATATAAATTGCGATCTGTGTGCCAAAAAGTGTTGTTGGTGTTTAATTAAATAATATTAAAATAGTTTGCGAAAATTGTATTTTTAGATTTTTGTTTTCTCGAAAAATATTTGTTTCGATTGGATGGAATTTTTGATAGTATAATTAATAA
>NW_017535363.1:31689-44896 GCF_001853355.1 Bactrocera latifrons
AATTATTATATAACTAATTAAAAAACAGAAGTTTAAATGTGATAAAAAATCTAAACAAAGAGTAATTTTTTTCTATACTGCGAAAAATAAAAAGAGAGTTAAAACCAAATTTAAAAATGCTAAGTTATAAAAAATTTAGAAAGTATAACTTATCTTATATTTTTATGTGAAATTAATTAAAAATAAGAAAAAGCATTTTTCACATACATTTTTTGTGACATAAAAGAATATAAAAAGATCTTTTTTTGGCCGTTTCCTCGTTCTGTTTATATGGCAGCTATATGCTAAAGTGTTCCGATTTGAACACTTTGTGCGGATATTATATAGTTTACTTAGACAGTAATCCATGTAAAATTTCGTGAAGATATCTTGTCAAATAAAAAAGTTTCCCATAGAAAGACTTGATTCCAATAAATCAGTTTGTGTGGCAGGTACATGCTATGTTCGTCCGATTCGAACAATTTCTTCAGAGATTCCGCTATCATCTTAGGCAATAACTCATGCCAAATTTCTTGAAAATATCTTGTCAAATGAAAAAGTTTTCCATACAAGTATTTGGTTCTGAATGTTCAATTTGTATAACAGCTACATATATGCCATAATGGTCCGATATCGGTCATTCCAACAAATGAGCAGTTTATTGATGAAAAAATAATGTGTGAAAATTTTCAGCTCGATATCTCAAAAGCTGGGAGACTATTTCGCATATATATTGACAGATGGACGGATGGACCGACGGCCATGGCTTAATCTACTCAACTCGTCATGCTGATTATTTATGTATATACATACATGCACGTATATTTTATAGGGTCTCAGAAGTTTCTTTTTTGGTATTAAAAACTTCATGGCAGATTTAGTATACCATATACAGAACAAACAAATTCTATGTGCTAACAAATTTTTTTCTATTGTCTGCTAATAAAAATTTTTTTCTAACGCCAAAACCGAATTTAGTTCGCTGAGCAAAAAAAATTGTATTATTTTGAGGTAAAAATTTTCGATTTAGTACATTAAAACAGGTCAAATAAATAAGACTAAAATTGGCACACTGTAAATTTTTATTTCATTTAATTTAAACCACTTTTTCTCCTGATGTTTTATACAACAATTACAAAAAAATGGCAATAAATAGCTTGTCACTTGTGCTGTACAAGCATCTAACAGATAATAAATAAACATCGCCATATCACTTGATTACGCAGCTGGTACAAGTGAAACAGCGAAAAATAAATAATAAAATACAACCAACTACAGTACTTGAAACAAGTGCGACAGCAAAAACATAACAAAAATTGCCAAAAAAAGAAAATAATTATTTTTTTATTTTTTTTTGTAGTGCGAAAAAGCAACCAACTGCGTGCGCCAAAACGAGAAACACACACTGTGCCATTTCAAAGCTGTTAACTAAAATTTATTTTGTTGCTTTCGGAAAAATCAATAATAACAAGATACAACCAATTAAATCAATTACAACAATTCAGTGCAAGCTGTGTGGAGTCGAAAGTGCAAGTTAATAAAAAAAAAACGAAAAAAAAGTTCTGAAAAAATACTAAAATAAATAAAAAATACAATCTGTGCTAAGAACAACTGTAAATGGCCTAACACCTCGCGGCTGCTGCATTCAAGGTGAGTTAAGCGCTTACTGAGCGATGCTAAAAATACAAAAACAAAAACAATAAAAAAATTGATACAGGAGTAAATCAAGTGATTTTATAACATTTAGAAGGTGAGAGCAAAGTGAAAGGTGCATAAATATGTTTGTATGCCTGCACTTATGTATATGTATGTGTATATGTATGTATGAATTGAGTTAGAACAGGAAGTTGTGAGCGTGGAATTCCTTGACACCAATGGTATGTATCCACGTAAGTATGCCTTCAACGATTACCGAGCAATAACATTCAATATCATATCAAAAACAACAGCAAATATCACAAGCATAGAAAAGCAACAACAATTCGCCATTTAGCACAATCAAGGCAACGTTTGTGTGTATGCTTATCTTGATATATGTATGTATGTATGTGTGTAATTATGTATGTGTGTTTGTGTGTTTGTGGCGCCACATTGTTGTTGTTGTTTGCTATCAACCATTATCCTCAACATTGCTCAATTTATTTCTCTTCCTTAACGCTGTCCTTTCCTGTAGCCATTTTCTTACACTTGATGGCCTGCCCTTACAAGACTTTCCTCAACAAAAATACTTGTCGCAAGCAACAAATATGCTCTCGACAATAACAAATATAATGTTGCAATAATAGCAGTAGTGTTGCTGCTGTATGCATGTTTGTGTAACTGTATTTGCATATAATGCCCAACTCTGCCCCTGTTTGAACACTCACGTGCCTCTCGCGTGCCAATACATACATCCACACATATGTACATATGTGTATATGTGTGTAGCTGTGCTCTGGCTAGTTGTTCGTTTGCCCCCAAAAATACTTTTGATTACATGATTAGCATGCTCGCTACTCTCTCTCTATTGTTCTGTCCTCTATTTCTATTTTACTCTCAGTTTTGCCAATAAATAGCTTGCTCTACTTAGCGTTTTGTGGTTTGGCGCATGCGTTGCTTTTGCGGCTGTTTATTGGTGAGTTTTTCTTAACAGTGTTGCCAGCTGTTTTGAAAGCATATTCTAAAGATACATGCATTATAAGCATGATTGTTATAAAATTAAATAGTTCATTAGAATTTTTGATTGTTACAAACATGGACTATTAACCAAGAAATTCTGAAATTTTTGAAAGAAATATTTTAAACTCGGCCATTTCCGGTGACCCCTCGTGTTTTAGGTATTGGCCTTAACTTAGAACATGGGCAAAGAAAAGTTGAAATTTTTCGAAATCTTTTTTCCAAATAATTGTAATCGAAAAAAGAAAAAATTCTTCGCCCAAGTCTTTAAGAATTGTATCTCAAAGAAATGTGTAAAACTTCAAAAACACAGTTTCGAAAAAAAAAACTCGTTTAAAAACGGCATACTTAGCCGAGCGCACAAGTTTTCAAGGCTGTATCTCGGAAACTATTACTCGGATAAACTTGAAATGTGTTTTTCGAGAAACCTTCTTCCAGAGACGGTGCGGAAATCTTCTATGATACGGTTGAACCGATTGTCAATGCGAAAGTTTTCAGCGAAGAAGTCTATAGACGGTAGGTTTAGTACCAGTTCAAGAGCCGCCGTTGGAGTTGATCTTAAAGCTCCCGTAATGCACAGCGCAGCGAGCCTCTGAACCCTTTGTATTGGCTTCCGGTAGTTGGATTTCCGTACGTCTGTTTTAAAGAATAGATGCCTTTGCAAAAGTTTTGTCGACCCAGACCGATCCACGGTTGAAGTGCCAGAGAAGAATAAATTGTATAAATGTACATTTTAATTTATTAAATAAAAGGTCTCCCAAGAAAAATTCCAAAATAGAACGCACGGATATAAACTTTAAGCTGGCATTATTCGATTATCAAAACCAAAAAAAAAATTTTTTTTTTTGCCATTTATTATTTTAGTATTCCACATAGCATATTACTTCTTGGCAATTATTACTGGTTGGCAACACTCCGTTTTAGTGTCTGCTCTTTAATCCCATTTTGAATTGTTGAATATTAATATTTACGAAATTTTTAATTGAAATGGCTTTAAAAAAATTTTAAACTAGTTTTTTAATTTTAATTTTTTTTAATAAATATTATTTCTTTCTTTCCAAAAATGTTCAGATTAATTATATTAATTATCATAAATATAAGAACAGCGCCACAGCAAACCTCTCGCAACAATGCGCGGACGCGCTCTTCCGCCAAATACCGAAAAGTGCTCACAGCTTTTCCAACAAACAAATTCGCCTGCAATATGCTTAAGTATTGATAATATTTTGAAAACTCATTGAAGAACAAAGTGCATTGTGACGCTAGTGAAATAAGAAAATATACAAAATGCTGTAATAAATGCATGAAAACACATTAAACGGTGCGGTGGCGGCTGCTGGAACGCCGAAAAGTGGGCTAAAGCAATAAACAAAACGGCTGTGATTATTTATTTACATAGTTATGTGCGTAAGTGGTTGCTGGCTGTGATTAACATATGTATATTACTTATAATATATGTACTCAAAACAGCGCTGCAAATTTGGTGTTGTTGTTGCTAATGTTGTTGGTGCGAAGTGCTTTTAACTGCGGGTTTTGTAGAGAAACACTTCCTTACATAGGAACCTGTCATACGGCTCTTGTTAATACACCAGCTCTGTAGGAATAATGCTGGCACTGAAATTAATAGCTTTTTATAAGTGTGTGAGTGATGCTGTGAGTTAATTTAGTTAAGAAAATATGCTTGTGAGTTTATGTACATAGGTGTTAAAAGCAATTGTTTTATATTTTTAAATTTAAAAAATTATTATCATTCATTTTAAAAAATGCTTTTTATTAATGAAAGTTTATATTTTCTTTAGCAATGTTATTGTGCAGTGATATTTTACTAAAGAAAGCGATTCCACCTTGAATAAGGTATATGATATACTTCTAGATATGAAGTTTGTATGTATTATAGTTGAAAATCAAGTTTTTGTATGGAAAACTTTTTTGTTTGAGAAGATATCTTTACGAAATTTAACACATATTATTCTTCAAGGCAAAGCTACAAACTCTAAAGAAATTGTTTAGAGCGGATCACTATAGCATATAGCTGCCATACAAACTGAACTATTGGAAGCAATTCTTTCTATGTGAAACTTTTATAATTGATGAGATATTTACACGAAATTTAACAAAAATTATTGTTTGAGAAAGTGTTACAACCTCCGAAGAAATAGCTCAGATCAAATCACTATAGCATATAGCTGCCATACAAAGTGGCCAATCAAAATCAAGTTAAAGATCCTTTAAACCCTTTTATGCTATAAGAAATGCCACAGTGAAGGGTATAAAAACCTCCATGCAGTCATTTTAATGCTTTTTCTTGTTTTTATATACATATGTATTTTTGTATAATTATTTATATGATCTTAAACGTGTGAGTGCATTGAACCTTCCGCTCGTTAGAATATCTAGTTGGCATGCGATATTTAATGTTTTCAAGCAGCTACTGTCATTTTTCGTCCAACATTTATAAGCATGCAATCAACTATGAAATATTTACATACATTACACACACAAACGCACACAGCGTAGCAAAAATTATGACAACAAGCAGCGCGTTGGCAACTAACAAAATGAAGCAAAATGTAAATGGCTGGTATTTGCTAAGCATTTATCTTACATAAATATTTAATGCAAAAATGCTTTGCGCCTACAACCGCACACACCTATGACAACCAAATGCACTGCACTGTCGTGCAGCAGCGACATGCGGCCGTCGTCGTGCCACAAATAACTCAGCAGCAACTTTGTTTTTGCAAGGCATTTTATTTGCCAAGACACAGAGATTTGATAGTTTATAGACAATATTTGTATGTATGTATATGTGTGTGATAATAATATATAATTTCTGCTCATCAGCTTATCATTGCTCAGTTTTGCTTAGCTTGAAATTTATTTGTGCTCGTAATGACATTTTCTGCTCGAGCTGCTCGTCAAACGTAAAATCCGGCTTTAATTTGCTTTTAATTACCGTTGCGGCGCGCTATGATTACTTTGTGTTTTACTCGTCGCACCGTTATGAGTGCTTAATTTTCTACAACATTTAGTAATTGTTGCTATTTTTGTTATGCTTGTGCATATGTGGGTGGAAAAGCACCTTGGAGATACAAATTTGTGTCGTTGAAAGGTTCTTGGTTACGCAGCATGAAGAAGGTTCTTGGTGATTTTGAAAACAAAAATATTTTTGCAAATTTATTTAGATTTTGCTAAAAAAATATAATTTTTTAAAAGAATAAATATAACAAATAATTGAATAAATTTACAAAAAATAGAAATAATTATAAAAAATAAAGAAAACAAGTAAGGAAGGGCTAAGCTCGGGTATCACCGAACATTTTATACTCTCGCATGATAAAGTGATAATCGAGATTTCATTAACCGTCATTTACATTACATATTTTTTTATTTTGCTGTAAAATTAATTAGATTAGATCAATTTGTGTACTTTGAGTATTGAATTGTATTTTTATTTATTTTAATTGTATTGAAAAGTTATAGTCCGATCACGACAATTTTTCCACAAGGGATACCTCAGCTCAAATACCGTATTTGTGTAAAGTTTTAYTCCGCTATCATCATTGGTTCCTAATGTATATATTATACAGAGTAGGCATCAGATGGCATTCAAAATAGCGTTATATTGCGAGAAGTCGTGGTTGTGAACCGATTTCACCCATATTTCGTACATGTCATCAGGGTGTTAAGAAAATATTATATACCGAATTTCATTGAAATCGGTTGAGTACTTCCTGAGATATGGTTTTTGGTCCGTAAGTGGGCGACGCCGCGCCCATTTTCAATTTTTAAAAAAAGCCTGGATGCAGCTTCCTTCTGACATTTCTTCCGCAAAATTTAGTGTTTCTGACGTTTTTTGTTAGTCGGTTAACGCACTTTTAGTGATTTTCAACATAACCTTTGTATGGGAGGTGGGCGTGGTTATTATCCGATTCCTTCCATTTTTGAACTGTAGATGGTATTGCCTGAGGGAAACGACTCTATAGAGTTTGGTTGATATAGCTATAGTAGTTTCCGAGATATGTACAAAAAACTTAGTAGCGGGCGGCGCTATGCCCACTTTTCCAAAAAAATTACGTCCAAATATGCCCCTCCCTAATACGATCCTTTGTGCCAAACTTTATAGGTTTTTGATTTTCGCCATTTTGTGGGCGTGGCAGTGGGCCGATTTTGCCCATCTTCGTGCTTAGCCTTCCTAAGGAGCCAAGAAATACCAAGTACCAAGTTTCATCATGATATCTCAATTCTTACTCAAGTTACAGCTTGCACGGACAGACTTACGGATGGGCAGACATCCGGATTTCAACTCTACTCGTCACCCTGATCACTTTGGTATATATAACCCTATAACTGACTTTTTTAGTTTGAGGACTAGGATAATACTCTCCTTAGCAATTTTGTTGCGAGAGTATACAAATGTGTATACAGATGAGGATATATCGTCACCCGAAATACAAAATAACGTAGCATCATTTTTCATAAGTTTACGGACGAAGATAAAACGGTATAAAAGAGTGAGAGTGATTTGAGTTTTGGTTATAAAACGGTTATAAATCACGGATATATTGGTTATAAATTGGTTATATCTGAGAGCGAAAGCTGAAAATTTTATGCTACATAGTATATTTTATTGATGTAGTGAATCGTAAGCAATAAAAAACTCAATCGATTCCCTTGATGATACGTTGTTTTGCATTTTAGATGACGATATGTACCATCTACCATGTAGACACCTCCTCAAATAAAAAGTAATTTGTATCATGCCTTAGCTACTAAATAAATTAGCACACGCAATTTGAAGTTACTTAAAAATTTACTATTTTCCCCAAACTTATCAAAGCTTTGACGGCTTAACGCTAATAAACATACATATACATATGTACTATGTACAAACTATTTATGCAAAATTTAATCTTGCAAAGTCACAAGCACGTCAATTAGTCACATTATGTCATACAAATCATGAAAAATTAATTAGCAAATTAATAATAATCAAATTATATTAACGACACTTTGACACTATTCTAAACATCGTCATGCATACATAATAAACACACACATACATACATACACTGGTAAGTGGTGTGAGTGAAAAAACGTAATTTGCAGTGATGGAAAATATAAAAAAGCAATCTTAGCGTATTTATTGCAAAACAGCAAAAACTAAGCTACTGATAATTGTATATTTTAAGGCAAGCTGTTGATAGTGCGCCACAAAGTCATTGGATGCGCTGCTGGAGTATGAGCTATGATTTTACACACATACCAAGTGATCAAATTTGAACCGGACTGAGAAAATATTTATCAAGTAAAAAAATAATTAAGAAATGATAAGGTTTGGGTTCACATGCTTAGTTTAAATGGATCAGTCCGAGTCAAATTTGATCAGCTGGTAGGTATGCACGTTTTCATGCTTTTCATGTCCTGAACAAATGGCTGGATATGCTTCTAGAATATAAACTGTTATGGTTTAACATACATACCAACTGATCAAATTTGACCCGGACTAAGAAAAAAAATCTATCTACGTACATATTAAGAAATTTTTAACTATATGGCTCAGGTTCACATGCTTAGTTTAAATGAACCAGTCCGGGTCAAATTTGATCAGCTGGTAAGTGTGTAGGTATTTGGATACATACACATATTTATATGTTTTTTTGTAACCTGAACGGGATATGTAATATTAAGTTCGTCACAATGCTTGTAACACTTAAAAGGCATCATCGAATATCTTGTAAAGTACATATGGTATATAAGTGATCAGCTTGAAGAGTCGATTTAGCCTCTGCCTGTCTTTGTGTTCGTTTATATGTACCCAACCGAATTAGTCAGTCAGTTTTTGAGATATTGACTTGAAATTATGCAAACGTGCTTTACTCATCAAGAAACAGCTTATTTCTCCAAATCGCCCATATCGGTTAACTATGGCGTATAGCTGCCATACAAACTGCACGATCGGAATCAAGTACTTCTATGGGAAACTTTTTGATTTCACGAGATATCTTCACGAAATTTGGCAAAATATATTTTATAAAGCAATATTACAATCTTCGCAGAAATTGATTAGATCCGACTACTATAGCCGCTCCCTGCCATACAAACTGAATGATCGGCATAATGTGTTTGTATGAAAAACTTTTTCATTCGACAAGTTATCTTAACGAAATTTGGCACGGGCTATTGCCAGAAGAAATGATGTAATCTCTGAAGAAATTGTTCAGTTCGCACCACTATAGCATATAGCTGCCATACAAACTGAATGATGAAAATCAAAATAAAGCTCTTTTTATACCCTTTTATGTTATAAAATATGTCTTTAGTAGCGTATTAACGTTGTTTTTTTTTTTATTTTTGTAAAATTTATGCTTGAGCTTCTGCTATTGACAGAGCTATTTACATACATTCAAACGCATGTGAAGTAATTGCCAGTTCAACCATACGTTTCAGCGTATGCGATGCGCTCTGCGGCGCTATCAATTGATTAGCCGGGCCAGGCCGGTCAATCACCAACAAGCTAGTCAGCTAGAAAGTCAATAAACTGGTAAGTACCAGCCGAATTGACTATGTGTCGGCTATCGATAGACAAATGTGTGTATGTATAGACATGAGTATTTGTCACTACATGCTTTATAGTTGTGTGTATGTGTGCGCATCTGTGTGGCATATATTCATGCTTTGACAAATAACCAGTCAGTCAGTGCTGATTTTAGCAAGTGATTACTCGCAGAATATCAACACGAATCAAATTTGCAAATACATAACGAAAAAATAAATAAAAAATGTTATTATAACCGGTTAGAGATTGCGGTCTCTTAAAATAGCAAATATATATTTTTATTTAGCTGCGATTGCGGCGTTTAATCAATTTAACTCAATTAATTGAGTGAAAATCTGTGTCGCTTGTAAAAATAGGCATCAAATCACTTGTTAAAGCCTGGAAATAAAATATCAAAATAAAGTGTTTAATTAACAATAAATGGCTATAAATAGCTACACTCAGAGAAGCAAGTGCCTTATTTACATACTTTCACGTGCGACAAGCTTTCGAATAAAATAGTTAATTTATAAGAAAAATTTCCATATTTCACAGAGTGC
This sequence comes from Bactrocera latifrons, assembly GCF_001853355.1. Classification (NCBI taxonomy): domain Eukaryota; kingdom Metazoa; phylum Arthropoda; class Insecta; order Diptera; family Tephritidae; genus Bactrocera; species Bactrocera latifrons. The sequence goes on from NW_017535363.1 coordinate 41,422, forward strand.
TTGTTCACTGCAATTTAATTAGATGCGTGTTTTCCAGTCGTTTAAAATTGATATCGAGATATCATACATATACATATATATACATATATATACATATATATATATATATATATATTAGTATATGTAGTATCAACTATAGTTGTATACCCTGAACACAGGATTTTATAATGACCTGGCATGACGACCTGAGTCGATTCTCTGTGTATATATGTACATGTATGCGAACTAGTCCTTTAGCATCGGGATATCGATATAAAATTTTGCCGCTGTCCTTTTTTTCTCAAGAAGCTCGGAATCACTGTTATCGGACCACTACAGTATACAGCTGTCATACAAACACGATCAATATAAGGCATTTGTATGGAATACTTGTTTATTTGGCAAGATATATACACGAAATTCGACACAGGTTATTGTTAAAAGCAATACTACAATCAGTGAAGAAACAGTTTAGATCTGATCACTATAGCATATAGCTGCCATACAAACTGAACGTTCTGAATCAAGTGCTTATATAGCACACTTTTTTATTTGACGAGATATCTTCACGAAAATCAGCGCAGGTTATTGTTAAAAGCGATGCTACAATCTCTGAATAAATGTTTCAGATTTGATTACTATAGCCTATAGTTGCCATACAAATGACCGGTCAAAAATTGAAAAAAAAAAATCTTTTCACTCTCTCTTATGCCATACAAAATGCACCTGCAAAGGGTATATAGTTAACAGCCAGATAAAAAGTTGTGCTGTAACGGAATAGTTGCGAGTATTTTTCTATTTTCTATGCTACTTAATCATATATGTATACTCGCACAAACAGTCATTAACTCATTATCTAATCGCTACTACTCATAAATGTAAATATAGTATTTGCATTTGGATTATTTAAATTCTAAAACTTTGGAATTCGCAGAGTCGTCTCACCCAACTCAACTAATTGCTTAGATGATATAAGAAGTGTATGGGAAGCCCAGTCAGTCAATGCACTGATTTGTTGACTTGTGGATAAGAAATGCTCAGATGTAGCTATTAAGTAATCTCTGTTGAAGAAATGCACAATTTTAGCTGGAAATTTCGTAATTAAAGCGCTATTGATTAATGAAATTTAAAGCTTACATAGGCGCACTTACTTGAGATTACGTGACTTGGAACAGGCAGACAAAGAATAAATGGGCAAGAGATTAATTTTATGTAAGTGAAGGCGTAGATAAATAGAAAAAAAGTTTAAGATATTTAGTATATAAAAATATTATAGATAAACTGTTAAATAAAACTGCGCTAATGTGACGTCAGCAAAGCTGTTCATATTTTCATAATTTTCACTCAATAAATGGAAAAATTCTGTCAATTAATAATAACTCCATATATCGTGAACCGAGATGCAAAACAACTAAAATCACTTTTCATAAATTGACAGGGAAAGGAAAACGGTATAATATAAGTCATTCATATTGAAAAAGAGTCCAGTTTCGGTTATAAAATGGTTATACATTGGTTATAAATTGGTTATGTATTGGTTACAAATTGGTTATAACTGACAGCGGAAGCTAAAAATTGTACCTTACATATACTTATGTTGATGCGAAACGTAAGCAATAACTCAATTTCAATTTTTTTTTGATGATACGTTATTTTACATCTTAGGTGACCATATATCATATTTTTAAAAATTTCTTCCACTTCAAAGTAAAAACTAATTTCAATAAGTATAGACTTAGGTTATCTAGTATTTAGCTTACACAAATGGCCAATATGGCAATCAATGAGTAGGAAAACAATTAATTAGTATTCAGTTAACCATGTGATAAGATAAAAGTCACAAGTATTGTATATTGTAATCAATACAAGTATTTAGTTCATATAACATTATGACAATTTCTAAAACTGTCACTGAAGTGGAACAATTCATAACAAATTTCAAATTGACGCAAGCGAAGATATGCAATTAGTTATAGTAACGGTTATGGTTATTGTTATATTTATATTTATAGTTGTAGTTATAGTTATATTTATAGTTATGGTTAGCATAATTGAAGTATAGTATAAATAAAGGTAGAAAAAAGTGGAAATAAAGTCTAGTTTAAGCATTTTTGCGTTTTTCATTGATCATCTGCTATTTACGAAAACTTCAAAGCTATCTATCACTTGGTTCATTAGCGTTCAAAGTTACTCAATTCCGAGTAATAAAAAAGCAGAGTTCAAAATGGTGTTTGAGTCGAAAAAATAGTAAGAAGCAATGCAAAAGTAATGACCACAAAAAAGTTAGGTCAATTAACCTATTTATGTTTGATGTGATATACTAAACCCATTTAGATTAATTGCTCACCTAATTTCGTGCGTCAAAGAGAAAAATAAAGCAACAAATGAGAAAAAAATAATGCAGTCGCGGAGCGTGACCAACCGTTACGTGCAGGCGGAGCGGCATAACTCACACCTACCTGAATGTATATACAAAAGTATACCCATAAGTTACGCTCCAACATTTTGTAAATAAACAACTAAAAAAGACTGGAAAAAAGTTAAAAATATACAATTATTATGTAAACATATTGAAGAAATGTAAAAAGCGAGAGCAGTGCTAACATTTTAGAAAGCAAATCAAACAATTTTTAAATGAGCGCAAAAAGACGCGCCTCAATGAAGTAAAACGCATTTAAGTGTGAATTTGTCGTAAATGAATTTTCAAGCTGTTTCAGTCGTCGCCGCTGATATTTAAGCCATTTGGACATGTTGTCGGCAATTTAGATGTCGACGCGTTGGAATGGCAGTGTGCTGCCGTGTCTGACGCGACCCTCAGTGGCGGCTGCTGAGTGAGTTGTAACACTGTGACGCATCAATGAATTTCGTAAGCCGATTGGAGTGAGTCATGAAGGAGCTGCAGTTAGGCATTCACAAACTTAGGTACTTGGTTGTTAGGGTGGGACCAATAAGTGAGCATGCGGAATGAGAGGTAAATACAAAAAAATAATAGAAATTTTGTTGCCGACAAATTTGTTGTTTAGAAATTTGTAGCTTTTTTTTTTGATTAAAAAGTTAAATTTCTTAGATTTAACAAGAAAAAAATTATAATGAAAAATTTATCAAAGCAAATTTGTAATAATAAAGAAAATTTAAATTTTCCCATTTTTCGAGATTAAAAATTTAATTCGAAAATAAAAAATTAGGTTTTTAATAACCAACATTGTTTCTTTAGAAATTTGGGCAGATTTTATTAAAAAAAATCTATAATATGTAAAAAAGAAAAAATCAAAAATTTGTTTTTGTTCAAAATCAAAAAAAATCAAACTTATTTTTTGTTTTTTCTAGATTTAAAAATTTTAAAATAAAAATATTATGTTTTCAAAAACTGACAATTTTTTCGAAATTTGGGGCGTTTTCTTTATAAAAAAATTTATAAAACTATCTAAATAAAAACTCAAACGTTTTAATTTTTTCTTCATGTAAAAATTTAATTTGAAAATTCGAAATAAAAACT
>NW_017535363.1:45572-49982 GCF_001853355.1 Bactrocera latifrons
CCCACTTTGCCAGGCTACGTACAAAGACTGTAAGTGCTGAAGAAAACCATATGCTAAATCGATAAAATGTTGTTATACAAAAAATTTATAAAAAAAATTATAGTAATAAACAAAAATTGAAACGTTGTATATTTTCGAAAACTAAACATTTAAAACAAAAATGAAAAATATATGTTTATGTCTGAAAAAGTGATTCACTAGAAACCCCAAAAATAACCCCAACACAAAAACTCACTTTCGATACATAACCTCACAATTTTTCCTGAATTAAACAGTCTTCCACCCTAATACGCATCTATTTTCGTCTGAATACGAGCCTGCCAACTTGCTTACCTACACACATTTTTTGCGTAGTTTCTACCAATACATTGTGTTACAAGTACACACCTTAGGACCGTAGGCGTTCTTCTAATCCCTATTGCCAACGTCGCTCTTGCATAAATTGCCAAACTAATTTGTGACCAAAATTGCTCATTAGTGACATTTCGCTGTCAATATGATGCCTGTCATCGATTTTCATTACGATGCTTTCGCATTGTAACCGAATCTTTGGCCTCAATGAAATGGAATGGAAAAATTTTGTTGGCGACAGTAGGCCGGCACAGAAGAGAAGACTGCTGGGTGACATTGATTGGCATTTACGCCATACAAATGTACTTATATACTATGTATAGGTTTGTTGACAATGAGAACCCTTTGACTGTGATGATGGTTACATATGAACATGCAGAGATATGCAAGTGGAAAGGAAAAGGATACAATTTTTGTGGCTGGTGACGGAGATTGGGATGCTTTTCTATGTATATGTCCTAAAATTGTCAAAAGTTTACTTTAGTTAACCTCGCTCTTCCACATTCATTCTCGAAACACAGATAGAGGGATCGCCCTAGTTTATGCTTTTTATGGGATTCATACTATCGTCCCTTTTTTGTGGTAAAGAAGGGGTTAATAGTCAGGTTTTTCTTTCGTCTACATCTCTCAGCCGGTGACGGCGTGATGCAAATATAATCACTTATAAAAAATCCTAAGATTTTTGGCTTTTATAGGGGATGATTGCATGCAAAACTTGGAAACAGGTCTCGAAATAATGTTCATTTGCTTCTATTATTGCTGTATGTTTATCTGAGCTCGATGTTATAATCTCCAAATAATTTAAGGAAGTCTGCAACCAACATTGGATAAAACTGCGGTTACATTCCTATTCAGTTAATCCGACTTTTGTAAGAATTTCGGGTTGCCACATAGCTTGATCGTCGACAAAGCACCGTTAAATGTGTAGAATCTTACTGAAAATATTTCCTAAACATTGCTTAGCATAAAATACTCAAAGAGAGTTAATGCATATACCATGACTTCAAGAAATAACGTTCTCTAAGGTCTCACTTCTGCTTCTTTTCTTCCTGCGCTTGGAAACTTTTGGAGCGTGCGCAACGATCGCTAGGAAAGTCGGTTCTCCGTAATCAGAACAGACCCAGATTTTTGTACAGTCAAGAACAGAACAGTAAGTCGACAGCATGCCTATAAATTACTTGTGGGACGTTTAATGTCGTTACAAAAACAATAACAATCAATAGGTTAGAGCTCCTAGCAGTCATTGAGCTTTCTCCGCATTAATTAACAATTACTCGTATATAATATAATGCTATTACCAATTGCTTTTCAAAAAATTGTTGACTAGTGCAGACATAGTAGTCTGTTGGGACCGAACCCCGTTGGACGTGGAGGCAAAGAAAAAAAAACGAAATTAGAATGAGACTAAATAAATATTTGTGAATGGGCCGTAACGAACATATGCTGCCAGTTGTCAATTTCGACATACTCGTATGAAGGTACTTGTAGCTTAGAAAAAGCACACACTTACATAAGTGTGGGTGCATGTGTGTACGTGAGGCAAACTCATGGCTGAATCTTTACAACGACGCAAAGCGGCGGAGATAGTAGAGAATTCAAGTGAAATGTCAATTTCCAAAGCCATACACATTTTATATTTACACTTCTTGCGCTACAAAACAAATACAGTCACATGTGCATACATAGATATATGAACGTAAGATATACACATACATACATACATATATGTAGGTAGGAACACAGTAGTCTATATTTACACATGCAAATGAAGACGGCGTCGGTGCCACAGGGACACTATAAGCACTTCTTGAAACATCCACTTTGAAGGCAGATAAGCGGCAGGACTAAGGAAGGCGAAAGGAAGCAGTTGGCAGGCAATCAGTGGATCTCTTAGCTCGCTCGCTCACTCAGCAACGTAAAAAGTCATTATATTCATAATAACAGTTACGAAAATATTTAATTAAACTTTAAGCGTTGTATTGCCAACCAGTACAAGAACACGAACAGCAACAATGGCTTGGCAGCAAAGCGATATTCCAGCCAATTCAGGTGCCGTACGCCGCGTTATCAACATAATTGTCGCTTACTTTAATGACAATAAGAAAAACTTTTTGTTTTTACACCCTGCAGAAGGTATATTAAGTTTGTGATAGTCAAAAAGTCAAAAGTAAACGTCAGAGATATATGTTATACTCATAAATGAACATGAGACGCGCTGAGTCGATTTGAGCCTGACCGTCTATATGTATGCTCAATTTCTGAGATATTGTTATAAAAATTTGTAGATGTCCTTTTCCTACTAAGAAGCTGCTTATTTGTCGAAACCGCCGATATCGGAGCGCTATGGCATATAGCTGTCATACAAACCGACTAATCTGTATGAAGTGCTTGTATGGAAAACTTTATTATATTTGAAGATATTTTCATGCAATTTGGTATAGATTATTATCCTAGGTAGCGGTATCATCTTAGAAGAAATTGTTCAGATTGGACCCTTATAGCATATAGCTCCCACACAAACTGATTGATCTAAATAAAGTTTTTGTATAGAAAAAATTTTTATTTCTCAAAATATCTTCATGAAATTCATTACAAATTATTATCTGAAGCTACGGTAGAATCCTCCGAGAATTTGTTCAAATCGGTCCACTATAGCATATAGCTGCCATGGAAACTAAACAATCGACATCAAGTGCTTGTATGGAAAACTTCTTTATTCGACCAGATATTTTCTCGAAATTTGGTACAGATGAATATTTAAAATAACAGTGCAATCTTCCGAAAATTTGTTCGGATCGGAGTGCTATAGCATATTGCTGCAATACAAACTGATCGTTTAGAAGTAAATTTTTTTATTGGAAACTTTCGCATTTGTGAAGGGTATTATAGCGAAATATTTTTTTACTTTTTTGTTATTATTGTTATCATAATTATTATAACTTTTACTTACTTCCGGTGAAATGCTCATTAATTGTAGATAATTGCGAAATTATGCACTTTGCTCGCAGCCGTTAAAGCTGATTTAATATGTTTGATATTTTACAGCATTAAACACTTTATACACGCATTTGTTGTTGCCTCAGAGCTGCAGATGTTTGTACATATACATACATATTTACTATATATGTAGTATATCTGTATATAGTAAATGCAATAAGCAATATCCATAGCGTTCAACGACACGCGCGTGCAATGACATTGTCATTGAAATCAATAGCAACGAAACTCGAAGCGAATGAACTACGATGGATTTACATACAGACATAAGTATGTCTGAAAAAATATTTACAGATTTATATGCCTTACATGGTAGGCCGCGCCTCTTGCAGCAATTTGTGGCAATCATTTCCGTATTATGCCACCAAACAGTTGTTCGATTTGCAGCGCAGCAATATTCTCTCGGTCAAAAACATATTTCGCATTCAACATTTATCTTAACAGCAATATTCTCCAAACTGGCCGAGCAAACCCGAATGCTGTTTGCATATTTTAGTTATTAAATCTTCAATTTTATTGCCACTAGTGTTTGAACCAACGACCCATCAACTGTCAGTCACGCACTAAACTCACGCGGCTTCAGTACTTGGTGCACAAAGCGTCACATAAACGCATAATAGCTGAGACCTACTGGGTATATTTGTTTGAATGCCGCTCATAATGCATTTTAATAGCATAAATTTTATGCGTTGCCTACCAATTTGCTTTGTATCGTATCACAATCATGGCTATTGGCACTTCGCATACATAGCCGAGCATTTGTGCACATATGGCCAAGCCTAGCTTGCATTGTTGTCAGCAAGCAAATATGCCAACATGGTAGTCTACCACACAATACAGTGGGCCATAATACTTGTAAAGCCGATGATTGTAGTTCAGTTTGGCTTTTAGTTGAAAATGATATACCCGAAGTTCCAAGGAAGGATTTTTTAGATTTTAACTCCTGGTTTACGGACTGCCTATGAAGCACTTATTGCTTATGATTTTTCAAAATTTCAAATTTATTGAAAATTAATGAAGATCTCTATAAATAAATAAAAAAACTCTAATAAATACATATTA
>NW_017535363.1:50759-61422 GCF_001853355.1 Bactrocera latifrons
ATAAAAAGTTAAAAAAAATAGTGAAAATAAAAAATTTTCAAAAAATTTGAATGGGAATGTCAAAGTTTAATTTCAACCAATGTCCACGCTTTCGCAAAATTGTTTATATATTTTCGACAGGAAAAATGTTCTAATATATGTATTAAATTAAAAAATTCCACAAAATAAATAAACGAAAGCATTAAAAGTACAAAAAATATTATATACCCAAAATATTTAAATAAAAATGTATTAAGTAAGATACATTCACATAATTTGCTTAATATACAAAACAAAGAGAATTTCCCTACCCAATCATCCACACACATACAAATACATACATACTCGCCTAACGCATCCAAGACGCTCTGAATGTCCTTGTGTTACAACGTCATTCACATCCAATATGCAATTCATTCATTTCAACTGACAATGGCATTTCCTCTTCTCCAATAAACGACTACGACTACGCCAATCACAATGGAGGCACTCACACTTTTTGTTTGCTCTCCCATACACTTTCCCCTGTCTACGGCCGAATTGCTTTTTCGCATGTTCTTCCGTAATATCTATTTGGCATACGCCTCAAACAGAATTTAATCAATTTTTCATTAAACCGTCCATTTGTCCATTGAAGCTGTTTGTTTTCGACTTATACACTTGCCACTTCATAACAAACTGCCAAGTGCGCCAAGTGTTGCTGCTCAACGAGCAGTGAGTGAGATTTTCGGTTCTTACCGGCCCGGTCTGATTAGAAGACGTTTGCGGCGGCATTAACTGGTATTAGCCACAAGCGTCGTGCGAGCTTTGGTTAGCGTCGAAAAACTTTTAGATAACCGATTGTGGAATGGCATCACATTTGTAGTTCGAAACAAATTTACATATGCATAACTATATCTATAAAAAGTTGGATATGAACAGTCAATTACTTAGCTGTTAAAGTGGTTGCTAGTGTTGTTGATTTCATTATGGTGTGTGCTGTGTATGTGTGTGTGTTCCTTTCGCACCTTCAATTATTGAATGCTAACTAATAAACATTTGATTGAGTACAAGTGTACATAAAAGTTCTCTCAGCGAAATAAAGCGACGGGTAGTGAGTTCTGGTTTGTTTATTTGTTTAAAAATTAGCATAAATTCGTAAATTTAACATAAATTCGGTAGTACCGGTTTGATTGACTGCCATTTAATTGATGTTCGAAAATCTATAGTTCAAAGTGTGAGGTGAGAAAATAAAATACTTTTTTTTGGTTAAGTTAGGTTAGGTTTATATTTTTAGAAAACATTTCATTAACTTTTGATATAATTTCGCGATAATAAAGCCAAACAAAGATGTCTGTTATTGTTTGCTCTCCAACAATTTTTTGCGAAAATTTGACCCAGGAGTGTTTACTGATAATCACACAGAAACGGAGTATTTATAGAAATCGATAAAAAATTGAATTGAGTCAATTATTAGAAATGTTTGGTCAAAAGCACGAAAGTATGGTCAGTAGAAAATCCGAACTGTGAAAGAAATCTGAGATATTTTCTACACTTGATTAAAAATTATTTTGAGTCAATTTAAAACTAAATTGAGTCAATTAAAAATTAAATCTGAGAAAAATATCAAATTTTTTTACACACTCAATTGAAAAAAAATTTAATTGAGTCATTTAGAAAAACATTTGAAGTTTTTATATGCGTTTCATTGAAGAAAATATAGTCAAAAACGGTTCTTATCTGAGAAAAATGTCTGAATATTTTTTATATATTCAATTTAAAACTGAATTGAGTTAATTGGAAATAAATATTGAATCAATTCAAAAAAATTTTGAAAGTCGTATAAAAGTTTGTTTGACGAATTTATGGCCAAAAATAAGTTTGATCTAAGTAACTAAAATATCAGAAAATTTGAAACACTTGATTAAAAATTTAATTGAGTCAATTAACAGAAATACCTTAAATATTTGAGAATTATAGAAGAGTCTCACTAGCGAAATTAGGTATAAACTGAAAAATATATTTAACTTTTTTACAACTCAATTTAAAAGTCTAAAAAGTTTAATTGAGTCAATACGAAAGTATGAATGTTTGAAGTTTTTATAAGAATTTCTCTAAAGAAAGTATCTGATCTGAGAAAAATATCTAAATATTGTTAAATCTTCGATTTAAAACTTAATTGAGTCAATTAAAATATTTTTTGACAATTAAAAATTAAATTGAGTCAGTAAAAAAAAATTTTACGAGTCGTATAAAAGTTTGTTTGGTCGAGTCAAATCAATATTTGAAATATTTGAAAAGTTATAGAAGAGTCAGCCTAACGAAATTAAGTCTAAACTGAGAAAGCAATCTGAATTTATTGACACACTCAGCTTAAATAATTTAATTGAGTCATTTAGAATATATACATATGTACTTAAAGTTTACGTAGGAATTTCTTTGAAAAACTATGGGAAAAGTATGAGCAAAAATAAGTCTGCTATGGAAAAAAAAATGTCTGAATATTTTTAAATACTCGATTTAAAACTTAACTGGGTCAGTTAGAAATAATTGTTGACAGCCGTAGAAGAGTATCGTTGACAAAAATATGGCAAAACTAAATTTGATCTGTGAAAGTTATCATAAAATATTTAAACACTCGTTTAAAACTTTAATTGAGTCAATTAAACAAAATTTAAGAGAGTTAAATAAGAGTTTATTCAATGAATGTGCAAATTTAAGTTGGAAACTTTTTATAAATTCGGTTAAAAATTTAATTGAGTCAATTAAGGAAGTTGTGTGAAGCTTCTGTAGGTGTTTCTTTGACGCAATTATGGTCTCTTTAACAAGCAGAAAATGTTTCCTTAGTTGTATTATTACTAATACTGCAGCTGAAAGTTATCAAAAACTTATATGTAAAGAGCGTTAGACTATATTTAAGCATTATTAATTTTACAATTTGCATATTTGCTTTTCATTTAATTGCACTTATTTGCTTTTAATTTTTTTGCTGCAATCATTGAAATGACCGCAATGCAAATTTCTCTCTTTAAATATTTAATTTCCTTACAATATTTAATTAAACAATTCATGGCTCATTGGCTCATTGACATTTATGACAACAATTGGCACAATAACAGTATCACCGAAGTTGTTAACTGACTGCATTTAACGGTACAAACGCACACGTGACATTTCGCATATCAGTCCATCTGTAAACGAGTAAATGAACCTGACAACACAATTTCCATTTTCGCATGTAAAATACCAATATTTGCTGCCTGCTGTGTAATGAAGTAATTAACAACTTACCGCGCCAACAACAGTTATATGCATGCTGTTTAATTGTTATTGTTGTCGGACAGTAGAATTCAACTTTCTATCCACCTACGCGATCTTTAGCATGGAGCTCTGTATGATATGTGTATATGTGCCTGTATTTATTATACCGTTATAACGTGTGTCGGTCGAAAATTTTATATGATTGCCTGTTGTAGACTGTATGTATGACGCAAAATATACGTATGAATGTCAGCAAATATTAGCTTTTGCAAATTTTCTGAAGTTTTCCGGGACACACGAATTTTGTCGCAACAGCAAATGTCAATCAGAATGTTTCTCTCTTACTTTGTTTATTACTAAATAACATTTTGATAAATATTTGTAGAAAAGCTCACGTGACAGGAAATTAGAGAACATTCCAGGGTTGTTTTTGTAAATGTTTGGAGAATTTTGTGTATATATGTATATGTATGTAGGCATTTATATGTGATTCAATAAACCGTCATTTGAAACGTGTCACTCATGCCGTTGATAAATAAAGGCTTCGTAGACATACCACATTTTTTAAATCAAATGCAGTACGGCAACACTCAACTGCTTAGGAACTGCTGTGTTGTAACTGCAACAGACCTCGAATTTCTCCTAGGTGTCTGCTATTGTGACCTAATAATTCAATTTAATTCGAAGAAAGGAAAAAAATTATTTCTTTAAGATTTGAGAGAGAATGAGAAAAAGTCGAGAAGAATAAGAAACAAATGTAAAAGAAGAATAGATATATACGGTGATACATTTCGAGGTTCCCTATCTGTTCAAAGGAAAAACAATTTGGAATGTTCATTATCATTCGAAAGAAGATTTTTGGTATTTATTTTCGGATGATTATCTCTTTTAAATATTGGCCGCCGCTATGTTACAGATGGTCTATCCGTTGAGATCAATTATTGATAACTCGTTCGATCATTTCGACTGATATATGGCGAATGCACATGTGATGTTTTGCTTCAAGGCTCGAATCGAAGCGGCATTGTCTTAAGATTTTACATATCGCCACAGAAAAAAAATCAGACGGTTTGATATCATACGATCTTGGTGTTCAATCAACTGCCCCAAAACGGGTAGTTGCTCTTTTGCTTGTTTACAAACCCACTGAGTGAGATGAGGCCCACCGCTGAACAAAAGTTGCTCTTCGATCTTTTTGGAACTTTTCAAGGGTCTAATAAGTGATGCGATGTCACTTCGGAAGATCGAATGGCTTCAGTTCTTGTACAAGTTGTATTCTGTAAGCTTTAATTTTAAGATCTCGACGTAAAATGCGCCAAGTCGTTCCATACGCCAGTCCGCCGAATCCACTCTCCACGTTCTTCATGTACACTCTCAGCTACAGCTGCTATATTTTCATGACCGCGTGTGTATGAGGCAGCTCTGTGCAAAGTGGGTGCCGCTCGCGCCCAATCGAGTATATGAACCAAAATCAACGACGAGTTCATGAGTCTGATTAGTGTTGTGAGATATTCAAGCGTAATAAAGACGAGTTTTAAAGTCGATATGTGACATTAGATAAAATATGGCCCGATCATTTCATTCTAATATAGCCGACGGTCAGCCGAGTGAACTACAGATGATGAATCCGCACCAAAGCGGGGAAACGGTCGGCTGGTACTACCTTGAAAAAGGAAGGACCACCAACAAAGACTATTGCATGACATTATTGAACCGTTGAAAGAACGAAATCGCCAAAAAACGACCACATTTGAGGAAAAAGAAAGTGCTGTTTCACAAAGTCAATCTAGTCTATTTCCTGTTCTGAGATCTCAAAAGAATGCTTGCTGAGAAGAAGTTTTCGTCGGCTGAAGTGGTGATCGTAACAACTAAAATTGTGCTAAGAAAATAATATTGAAAAGTTAGAAGATCGCTAGGAAAATCAATTTTCACAAAAAAACAAAAAAAAAAAAAACTAAAAAAAACATGTTTTTTCTTTAGTGGACGGGACACTTTTGAGTTGAACTGTTATGTGGTTGTTTGCAAACAATTTACTGCAATCCTTCCTTTGGATTGGATTTCCTAATGTCTTCTTCTTCTTCTTCTTTATTGGTGAGTTTACAACAGCGCGGCAATTCTAGATTCCAAGTGTAGTATTCCAAGTGCTTTTCCACCTGGTTTTCGCAACGGAGTGGAGGTCTTCGTCTTCCTGGTTTTAAGGCTGTTTAAATTATAGAAGAGGTATACTTTCAACTTAAGGAACTTTCAAAAGCTTCGAAATTTAGTATAGGGAGTAGTAATGACGAAAAAGAGATAGAGAGGGAGTGAGAGATAGCTAGAGAAAGATGGACCGGGAGTGTGCAAAGGAGAGTGAAATTATGGGAGAATAAAAGGGTTAGACCGTGAAAAGTATGGAAAAAGTGAAACAGAGTTAAAAAAGTTCACTTCCGCAGTAAATAATATCGTCTTTTTGCACCATATGCATTTACTTATTTTAATGAATTCTCAATGGAATTAAAAAATTGTGTCTTTAATTAACATAGTACATACATATTTCAGATTTCAGATGTTTGTTGCTCTAAAATTAATACAATTTTATTGATATTTCCAGCGTTTTCTTTTTCACAATTCTTCTCCTATTTCTTTAACTTCACTCTTCTTACTACCAACGAATAATTCTAAATTATTACAATTTTCCAATAGCCACTGTCAAAGCTGTGCGCCCGAAGCTTTAGAGCTTGAAAACAGAAAGTGGACTCGGCAACAATGCTCAACTATTAATTGCAATATTAATTCCAAATCAAACTTTCGCAGCAAAGTAAATGTTTATGTTGCATTTAATTAGACACTCAATTTGAAGCAAACTGGAATTACGAGTATGGCTGCCGGTGTAAAAGTGCGAGTGGAAAAAATGCGAAGAAAATCCTTTTCAAATAAATTTCAATTTAAACAAGCGCAATAAAACTATAAAATTCATATTATGATAGCGAAGCACAAACGCACACACATAGAGCAATCGATGAGAAATTCATGCAGCAGCAGCCAGCAACAACAACCACACACTTATACGCCAACATAGCGACACATATGCGCTTACAGTGTGCTCCGTCGACAGCGCGCCGCTTCCTTCCTGTGATCCTGGCGCTGGGCAAAAGCAAAAGTTTCGACTGCAGCCGGGCGCAATGCGTCATTTGACCTACAAACATAAAGTTTTCATTCTATCATTGCGCTCGGTGGCAAATGCGAGTGGCATACATAGTGCTTGTTGTTGGTACTTGGATATTGCGAAAATCAAAATTTATTTGCTGCATGATTTTTATGAAATTATTGTACTTATGTGTGCATGTGTGTGTGCGTTTGTGTTATTTTAATATTTTTATTCCTTCTATTTGTTATATTTGCAGTTAAACCCTTTGGCACACATACACACACCCATATAAATATACACCTACACATGCGCCCAAGCAAATACATATGCATAAATATAATAGAGTCATCGGTGCGCATTGTTGGCTTGCCTTCGCAAAAACTCTGCTCTGCGGCATGAAATGCAAAAAAAATAAAATAAAATAAAAAAAAAATAGAAAATGTGAAAATAAAACATTTTAACTGAAAATCGAGAGAGAAAATATAAAATTACTAATTCTATGGATATTCGCCGCAAGTGCTGTAAGTGATACAATAATGCATTTTCCTCTTTGTTTGCACCGCCAGCAGGAGTTGTGTGGCAAAAACGAAAAGAAGCACGCATAAAACAAAGGAAAAAAAACAATAAAAATAAGTAAAAAGGTTAACTTCGGTTGTATGGAAGCTAAAACACCCTTTACAGTTTCAAGTTTTATTATAAAAACTTTATTTTGGTTGGTAAGTTTGTATGGCAGCTATATGCTATAGTAGTTCAATCTGAACAATTTAATCGGAGATTATAGAACTGCTTCGAAAAATAATTCTTGCCAAGTTTCGAGAAGATAACTTGTCAAATAAAAAAGTTTTTCATATAAGGACTTGGTTTTGCTCGTTCCGTTTGTATGACAGCTATATGCTATAGTAGTTCGATCTGAACAATTTAATCGGAGATTGTAGAACTGCTGCGAAAAATATTTTGTGTCAAGTTTCGTGAAGATAACTTGTCAAATAAAAAAGTTTTTCATATAAGGACTTGGTTTTGCTCGTTCTGTTTGTATGGCAGCTATACCCTCTATTAGTCCGATATCGCCGATTCCGATAAAAGAGCAGCTTAATAGGAAGAAAAGTATGTAAAAAATTTTAGAGCGATATCTCAAAAACTGAGTGACTAATTTGGGTACTATATAAGTATGACCATATGAACTCAGCAGGTCCCGATGATCACAAATATATAACTTTATAGGGTATCCAACGATTTCTTCTAGGCTTTGCATTCTTGGAAGCAAACTTAATATTATCTCGTGCAGGGTATACTAACAAAAATGACAAAATCAAAAAAAAAAAAAAAGGAATTATGTAAACGTTTGCATTTGGCAAATAGAGAGTTTCTTTGAAAGTGGGTCGTAGCTGGCGCACCGGGCTAAACCGGTTCAACCGCTTCGTTTGCCAGCTTTAACTACAATATTGCAACATGTTGGTGCTTTCTTTGGCTGCTGATTCAGCAATCGCATTGCTTTGTAATGCCGAGTTTTAGTGCGCTGCAGGGGTGGATAATCACAAAGGTAATGACTTGACTTGTGGGAAGATAAAGCATAAAAATTTCTAATAACAAAGGAAATCTTCCGCAGGCATTTGACTGAATTCGTACGAACAGGAGTGCATTTTGTGAGTAATGCTACTGCATACTGTCGAATTTTTACATTTAAATTAGTATAGCTGCTCAAAGACTCGCAAGTTTCTTTGCATCGGTTTAAAAACGGGATCGAACTACATTATTCAACTCAATGTGCGCTCAATTGAGAGTCAACTAAAGACGGTTTAACAATTTGGTGAATTTGATCAAATTTCTAATTTTTATCATTCATAGTAGTCTTGAGATTTTACTTCTCTACTTCAAGCAATCCTTGCGATTTTTGTTCACTGTTTCAAACAACCCTTCAAGGATCCTCTATTCTTCCAAATTATAAGAGATCATATAAATCTTAAGCTACCTACGAAAGGCTGTTGAATTTTTTGAGAATTCAGTATGCTAAGTAGGAAACCGGGACAGTTACTAATGACCTACCGACACTTGAGTGAAAACATAAGCTATAAAGTTTCTACAACCTTGAGTTAAGCCGTCTTCTTTTGAACCCAACGTCGACTGATTTATAGATCTATAATAGATAATTTCACTCTCCCGGGATAATGACCTTGAAACCGGTAGATTGCTCCATAAATATTACGTGCCCAGGAAATATGTTGTTTTTGTAGTGACTATCTAAACCAGAGGTGACCAAAAAAAATTTAACTGCGAAGCCCTACGATGAAAATCCTTTGTTATAAATGATGTCGAGCCAAACTAAAATCGAGAAGTTTCGAAAAGCAGACAAGGCATCGAAATGTGTTGGTGGTTAGTCGCATGTGGGACTCTTTGCGTGAAGATCATTTGACGGAGAAGTCATTATCTTAGCACCTTATTCTAAAATTCTACCTTGGTCCACCGTTTATGAGAGGAAGTATTTTTGAAAGTATGGATCAGTACTTTGTCGTTAAAGTCTTATCTTTGAACCTTATCTAAAATTCTACTTCAGTTCAATTTACATGAGAAGATGTATATCTTAGGACCTTATTCCAAAGGTCTACCTTGGTCCATCGTATAAGAGAAAATGTATTTTTGAAAGCAGAAGTCAGTACTTTATTTAAAATTCTACTTCGGTCCCTCTTATATTATATGAGAGGATGTCTTGCAGTACTTTTGAAAGTAGGGTTTAAAATTTTGTCGAACATTTCTTCACTATTTCAACTGGCTGCTCTGAAAGCAGTTTTGCGATACCAGAGGAAGAGGAAGTCTACAAAGTATACAAATATTTTCCACTTAACGGACGAGGTCTACCAAAACTTCATTTAAAAATCATTCTCAGTTCTAAAATACCTGCAACAGGCTTTCCAAACTCACTATGATTTAGAAAATTCTTTCAAGTCTTACCTCAAACTTTATGAACAATCTTTTCACTTATTTTTCTACCAACGAAAACAGAGTTTAGTGCACGGGTCTGTGATATTATGTTGTTGACACATCAAAAAAGCGAAAAATATTTAATTTATTGCAGTTGCGATTGTTGTTGTTGTGGGCACTAAATAAAACTGATGTTGTCACGGCAGTTACTTCAGCGCCTAGCTACTAGTTGTTGTTATCATTGTTGACAGCAAGCCGCTGCTGGTGATGCCGAGATTTGGATTTGGACCAAAAAGATAGCAAAAGAGCCTGCACCGGCAGCCGCAGCATCGTTGCTTTTCGTGACATAATTGTGAACGATAGTTGGTTCGGTGCTGGGCGCTGGGATTACCCAGCAACGATGGGCACCGTGTTGGACACTTGATCCACTTGCTGGCAAAGCGTGGTGTGACAGATTTCGCTGTTGACTACTGGTTGTTGGCGCTGGCGGCTATTTCTGTTGGCACTAGTGTTGGTGTTGGTGTTGCTGTTGGTGTCGGTGCTGTTGTTGGCGTTGCTATTACCGCTATCTTCACTTAACTGCGGCGATCTGCTGCTGAAGTTGAGTGATGGCATAATAATACCATGAGATATTCAACGTCGAGACGTGTCTTACTTCAAAATCACACCAAACAATCAATCACTATTGTTGCTATTGCTGTTGTTGTTGTGTGGGTGTTGCAGCTATCGGCAAGTGGCTACGCGTGCGGCAGCTATTGATGAAGCCGCGTAGGACGCGTTGAAAGTGAAACTGTATTTTTTTCTTTCGAAGTGAATTTAACGGTGAGTGGCACGAAGTTGTTTGTAAGTGTGTGTAGTGTAGTGACGGAAAAGTAAGTGCAACAAAAATATGAGACTGGCTGTAAAGAGTTTTTTTGCATGCATACATATGTAACTGCGAATCTAGTCGTTAAAATTTTGTTGTCAAAAATATTTGTTCGCGGCGTGGGTAAATACAAAATAACACACTTTGTACAAAGTGAAAGTGAAATTACATAATTTCCGCTAGGAGTTTTGCTGTTTTGGAAAATTTTTATGAGATAATTGTAAGAAATTGTTTCGAAAAGAAAAACTTTGGAAAAAAATTTTTCGAAAAAAAAATTATAAAAAAAAATTTTCGAAAAAAATTATTTTGAATTAAAAATATTAAAATTTGGCACTTCTAATGCTTTGTATACAATTCTGACCTTTTGAGCTTATTTCTCTTGTTTTTTGACATGTTTCTAAATTTTTTTTTGTAAATTTAATCCTTAATATGGCGTTTTGTATAAAATTCTGAGCTTTCAAGCTTTTCGAGCTTTTTTCTCTTGAATTGAAAATTGAGTCTGTTGTCGCTAACGGTTTCTTTGTAACATGTTTCTT
>NW_017535363.1:61932-64545 GCF_001853355.1 Bactrocera latifrons
TTCTTTGTAACATGTTTCTTGAAATTCGTTTACAATTTTAATCTTTAAAATGGTGTTATGAATAAAATTCTGAGCTTTTGTGCCTTTCGAGCTTTCCTTCTTGAATTGAAAATTGATTTTGTTGTCGCAAACGGTTTTTTTTTGTTGAATATTTCTTTAATTTTTGATACAAATTAGTAAAATTCAACCAATATTGTAAGAACTTTCTTGTGTGTCAAAATTGTTTTAAGACGTTTCCAGTTTATTGAAAAAAAGAAATAATTTAACCCAAATCTACCTAAATTATAAGGAAATTTGTCTTTAAGTTTTTGAGATATCGATATAAAATTTTGTATATATAATTTTCTCGGCATAAAGCTGCTTATTTGTGGGAACCGCCGATATCGGACCACTATAACATATAGCTATCATACAAACTGAGTGATGGAAATCAAGTCCTTCTATGGGAAACTCTTTTATTTGAAAAGCTAATCTCATGAAATTTGAGATAGACCACTATTGCAAAAAACACTACAAACTCTTTGTAATTTTGCGGATCGGATCAGTATACCATATAGCTGTCGTACAAACTGACCAATTAAAATAAAGTCCTTGTATAGAAAACTTATTTTGCACAAAATTTGGCATAATTTACCATCCAAGCCAACGCTATAATATCCGAAGAAATTGTTCTGATCGGACGACTATAGCATATAGCTGCCATACGAAATGACCGAATAAAATCAATTTGAATATCCCTTTATACCTTTTTATGTATTGTTGTTGTTGTGTAGCCAAGGTAACTTTGTTGTTGTTTTTTTATATTGTATTAACATACATATATTGACATTTATTAAATAGTAAACATATGTTACATAAATCAAATCAATAGTCATTGCTTTTTGGTTTTTACTATTTATTTACGCATTTGTTTTGCGATGTTGTCCATTTCAATTAATTATCGGCTTTACATAAGCTTTTCATGTAATTTGTGTTTTCGTTAAAATCATTTTAAAACTTTTTTATGCGAAAAAAAAACTAATTAATTCAATTTGCGCAACGTCAGCGCCAGCTGCTGGCAAAAAAAAAAAAAAAACAAAGAAAAAGTGAAAAACCGAAAAAAGTAATAATAACAAATAGCGTTAAATTAATAAATGTTTACTAGAGCATCATTTATCGAACCGCAAAAGCCACAATAATTTTCCAACATTATTTTGCATAATTGATGCACAATCAGTGCGAAGCGCACGCATCGATGACGCGCCATAAAAACACGCTTTCAAATAAATGCACACAAACAAAACAACAAAAATGGTAATAATAATAAGCAAATCAGGAAAACATATTAATAACAATGGCGCTTAATAAATTCCACATTCGCAAGTACATATATGCATATGTACATAGGTATTTACAGGCATCAGTCATCAGCGCTGAGCCTTTGCACTTAAGCAAATACAATAATCGTGTTTTGATAAAATGAAAATGCCCACAATTTGTTTGCCACCACAATTACTCCGCTCATTTATTTATAGCAGCACTTCGCTGCATGTAGATATGTTTGCACTTATAGCACGCTGATAATAAGCTATAAAAAATATGAACTTTGATACTTTAATGAATTGTAATATTTGCACTGCACATCCTGTGCAGCTAAAGCACTTTATATAATGGCATTAACTCGATGAATTTATTTACTAATCATCAATAATGTTTACTTAAGTAGTTGCTAATTATGGCGAAACGCATTTGCAAAACCAAAACGGGTTGTAGTACTTTCATGATATCACGAGAAGCGCGAAAAATCCATATAAAAAAAAATTTATTAAATTTAAAAAAATTTAAATTTTGAAAAAAAAAAATTCTCAAATTTTGAAAAAAAATATATAAAATTTCAAAAAAATTGAAAAGAAATCTTAAACTTTGGAAAAAACCTGAAATTGAAAAAAATTTAAAAATTTTACTAATACAATTCTCACATTTTCGAAAAAAAATTCTTTAATTTTGGAAAATATAATATATAAAATTTTGGAGGAAATCTGATTTGGAAACAAACTCTATAATTCGGAAAAAAACAGTCCTAATTCTCAAATTTTGAACAAAAAATCTAAAATTTTGAAAAAATTGTAATATTGAAAAATTAAATCTATAATTTCCCGAAAAATTCTTAAATTTAAAAAAAAAGGTTCCTAACTTGAAAAAAAATTCTAAAATTTTATTAAAACAACTCTCAAATTTTGAAAAATATCTGAAACTTTGAAAATATCTGAAATTTTGGAAATGAGCTAAAATTGAAAAAAAAATTAATATAGTTTTAGGAAAATTTTGAAAAAATCCTAATATTGAAAAAATAAATCTATAATTTCCCGAAAAATTCTTAAATTTAAAAAAAAAGGTTCCTAACTTGAAAAAAAAATTCTAAAATTTTATTAAAACAACTCTAATATTTCGAAAAAAAATCTGAAATTTTGAAAAATATCAGAAATTTTGGAGAAGGCTAAAATTGAAAAAAAAAAAATTAATATAGTTTTAGAAAAAGTTTTCAAATTTTGAAAAAGAAATCTAAAATTTGAAAAAACCATAAGCTTTCAAACACAAAATTTCAAATTTTCAAACCAAAAATAAAATAAAATT